>NC_141022.1:55790000-55922500 GCF_052040795.2 Danio rerio | reverse complement strand
ACTGTTGTCTCAAGAGGTGAGCAAACACACTCGCATACACACACACACACACACACACACACACACACACACACACACACACACACACACACACACACACACACACATTCTTACATATACTTACATATACTTACACAAACAGTCATGCATATACACACACACAAAGGCACATGCATACACAACCACACATCCACTCTCAGGAACACATGTAAACCCATACACTCTCTTACACACACACATACTCACGAATATGCACTCACACACGCACTTACATATGCTCACACAAACACACACAGACATGCATAAACACTAACACACCCACAAATGCACATACACACACAACCACACATACACACACATACTCATTAATGAGTATACACACACACACACACACACACACACACACACACACACACACACACACACACACACTTACATATACCATCACAGACACACACAGTCATGCATACATACTAACACACACAAATACACATGCATTCTCAGAAACACATATAAACTCATACACATTCTTACACACTAATGTGCACTCGCATACAGTAGACTTACTTACATAAACTCACACAAACTCACACAAACGCATACACACACACACACACACTTACATATACCATCACAAACACACACAGTCATGCATACATACTAACACACACAAATACACATGCATTCTCAGAAACACATATAAACTCATACACATTCTTACACACTAATGTGCACTCGCATACAGTAGACTTACTTACATAAACTCACACAAACGCATACACACACACACACACACAAATGCATAAACACTACCACAAACACAAATAAAAACACACACAAACTTCCTTTGTGTGTGTATATATATATATATTAGGGGTGTAACGATACACTCAGCTCATGATACAATGTGTATCATGATATAATGTTCACGATTCGATATGTATCACAATATTTGGAATAAAAATTGAAAATTAAACTGAAATGCAAATTTTATTTAAAAATATTTAATTATCAAGTAAACTATTTTTATGCATTTCTTTTGTTTCAACTTGTTAAACTAAACCTTCTTTAAGAAAATAAATTAAACAGGACTGTCTCTGGAAAATAAAACAATTTAAAAACTTCTTGTAAAATATTATTAAAATGATTCAATTCAATTGAATTTAACAGTAAGAGCTCAAGGCTTTGCTTGGTCACTTGCTTTTTTGTGTGTGCAAAAAAAAAAAAAAATTCTACATTTCCAGGTAATCAGCAGTTCTATAAGATTAGTGGAGTAGTGGACGGGCCCGCAGGGCACGCACCGCCTGGGGGCCCCGCGTGTTTAGGGGGCCCCGCGTTGTCGCAATTTTCAATAATCCACCGGCAACCGCAATAATCAAACTCTTGGGAACAACTGTGGTCGGAACCAAAGTTCACACGTCTGTGTTCTCTGAACACCTCTCAAGCGGTGGACTACTTCATTCTGATTGCTTGCCGCCAATGTTGCCAACTTAGCGACTTTGTCACTAGATTTAGCGACTTTTCAGACCCCCTAGCAACAAATCTAGCGACTTTTTTGTGTTATTGGAGATTTTTTTTAGACTGTCATTTGTCCATACTGTACCGTCCCTACTCTTCTCAACGAGCTGCGTGTGATGCCGCCGGCCCCTCCCCCGCCTCACAGCACTGACAGGCGGCCCAGTCAGTCCTCGTACAGCAGCCTCTCCCACCTGCAGCCCGAGAGCAGATCACCCCTCTGCGTACCGACGACAAATGATTTAGCACAGGCAGTGTGAAGGTATTTCCCTTGTACAGTCAAACCAATCTACTTCTCCTTTATTTTAACAATTTAATTGGACCGTTTATTCTTTTCTTGTTCACAATCACAGATATTTTAGTGACAGTTTCTGAACTTGTCTGAGTTTATTACATATGAGAGATTACTGCACATTCACTACACATCTATAATGACATACTGTATTCAAACAGCAATACATTTAGTTAAATAAACATGCTTATATAAAGTGTAGTGCAATTATAAATGCCCCTTTATTAACCATAGGCTGTTAAACAAACAGAAACGGTAAAACGTGATGACGTCAGTGATATGCAAATTGACGTATGACGTATCTCCCCCTCTCTTCATCAGGGGGCCCCGTCAGCGATCCCTGCAGGGGGGCCTCCGCATTTTGCGCTACGCCACTGTATAAGATAATCCTGAACTAATGTGTATCTGTCTGAGAGGTTTTTATGGATGGCTGTCTTCATGTTGGGCATGATGAGTGACAGGGCGGCCGTCTTTTTATTACACAGGACAGTCGTGACTCTTTTCAGCAGTTTAGGCAGGTTTACTATTTCTTCTGAGTCGTTGATGTCGGCACTATCAAGTGTCTCATGTTGACGTGCATTTTTGTGTACCTCTGTACTCAAAAGAATTAATGCTCGTCGCACTCTAAAATGCGATATGATTATTTAAATAATGTGTACGCTTTCGGTTTCATTTCCACTGCTGTTCATACTTCCCACGCGGCTCCAGAACGATCACTCTGTTCCACAAACTGAATGTTGTTTACTACTTTATTGCCTGTTAGTCACGACCTGCAGGTTCTGTTCACTGAAGCAGACACGCCTATCAAAGTCCGCCCTCTGTAGTAACAGCTCACTGTCAGCTCACGTCATGTGTGATTTTGCGGCCGCCAATACATCATTATATGAAGACAGAATGATATTTTAGGGTGAATTGTACCTTATAAATACAGTATGTGACTCTTTCAACACCATTAGGAGGTATCCCTGTCGCTGTGCAAAGTATGTAAATCACAGTGAAGACTAAAACTTAGGCTATGTTTGTCCCAGTATGCGTGTCAAAAAGTCTAAAGAAATGACTGTACAACCGAAATGTTGCCAGACGTCTGATTTTGAGAGGATGGGCCATCCTCTATTTCAGCTCCACTCATCTTGGTCTGCTAACATTACTGCTGCTGCAATCTGAACTCACATGCAACAGCAGGTGGAACGTAGCTCAAGTGCAAACAGCTCAACTAATAAGAGAAAACGGACGTCATATCGTAATCAAATCGTCATAACGCCACGATGCATGTTGTGACATTTTTGCATTGCAATAAATCATACAACGATAAATCGTTACACCCCTAATATATATATATATATATATATATATATATATATATATATACTCACACACAAACACACATGTATATACTCACACAAACACATATAATTAAGCTCACACACGCATACACACTAATGCGCACACACGCATTCAAACTCTCTCTCACCCATTCTAACACATATACCCATATAAACACACACACACACACACACACACACACACACACACACACACACACACATAAACATATTATACTCACACAAACACACACACACAGACTCTCACCCATTCTAACATACCCACATAGGTATCATAATACCCACATATGCACAAACACATATAAACATTCTAACACACACTCACCACAACACACATACTTACAAACTCACACACATATACAAATGTTATACTCACACACACACACACACGCACGCCTACACACTACTGTGCACACACACAGACTCTTTCTTACCCATTCTAACACACTTATACCCACTTAAACACACACATACATGCATGCACACATATACACATTCTAACACACACTCGCCACAACACACACACACATACATACAATTTCGCACACATATACAAATATTGCACCCACACGAATATATATATAGAAATTCACACACACACACACACACACACACACACACACACATTTATACAAACTCGCATACATATACAAATATTATACTCATACAAATATATATAGATATGTACACACACACACGCACGCACGCACGCATAAACACTAACATGCACAAACACACACAGACTCTCACTCATTCTAACACACATACATATACCCACTAACACACACACTTACATACACACACACACACACACACACATACACATACACAATCTAACACACACTCACCAAAACGTTCACACACACACACACACGCACTCCCCCCTGGCTGTTTACACGTGAATTATTAACAGTAGAGGTGGTCATCGGCGAGAGCCTCCAGTCGCCCTCCTCTTTGCTGGATCAATATTTCATGCTGTTCTTCTCGAAGCCCCGCTGAGTGGATTTGGCTATTTTGTAATCATAAGGGCCTCTGAGAACATCAGCATCAACGCCGCCGCAGAGAAAACAACAGCTCCTTTCAGCCACCCATCTCACACACACACACACACACACACTCACACACATATAGTACATGCACACATGCTTCTGCTTTGTTTGTGGTTTCTCCACAGTGAAAGGTGCAGGTTTCCCCATCGGGTGCAGTTTTGCATGTGTGGTCTTGAAGTTTGAATATCAGGTTGTCTGTCTGTCTGTTTGTCGTTCTATATTCTATATCTAGTCTATATCATTCTGTGGTGTGTGTGTGTGTGTGTTTGTTTTGTATGCGTGGTCTTGAAGTCTGAATGTCCGTTTTGTGTTCACGTGTGTTGTTTGTGTGTTCCTCCAGCATCAGCATCAGGTCGCTCAGGCAGTGGAAAGATCCAAACACGTCAGCATGGCTGAGCTCAACGCCATCATCGGGGTGAGTTTCACTTCAAACATCCGTTTACTGTCTGACCAATCACAGGCCAACGTTTCGTCAGCCTGACCAATGACCTGTCACAAGCCAAATAAACTTGATTTTTTATTTATGCTGTCATCTATCCATTCATCCCTCCATCCATCCATCCATCCATTTATCCATCCATCCATCCATCCATCCATCCATCCATCCATCCATGCATCCATCCATCCACCCATTCTTCCATCCATCCTTTCATTCATGCATCCATCCATCCATCCACCTATCCATCCATCTGTTTGTCCTTCCATCCATTTATCCATCCATCCATCCATCCATCCATCCATCCACCTATCCATCCAACTGTTTATCCATCCATCCATCCATCCATCCATCCATCCATCCATCCACCCATGCATCCATCCTTTCATCCATCCACCCATCCTTTCATCCATGTATCCTTCTGTCCATCCATCTATCCATCCATCCATCCATGCATCCATCCACCCATTCTTCCATCCATCCATCCTTTCATTCATGCATCCATCCATCCATGCATCCATCTATCCATCCATCCATCTGTCTATCCATCCATCCATCCATCCATTTTTCCATGCGTCTGTCCATCCATCCATTTATCCATCCATCCATCCATCCATCCATCCATCCATCCATCCATCCATCGTTTCATCCGTCCATCCATCCACCCATCCTTTCATCCATGCATCCTTCCATCCATCCATCCATCTATGCATCCATCCACCCATTCTTCCATCCATCTATCCATTTATCCATCCACCCATACATCCATCCATCCATGTTCTATTACTAATTAAGGCTAATCATTAATAATATATATAATATAATAATAAAGGCTAATAATTGTCTGCATCTGAATATCTGTGGTGTGTTTTCATCCATTGTCGTCTTTTACATTAGTTTGATGCTCTGGGTTTGCAGCAGCAGCAGTTCCAGCATCTGTCCCATCATGCGCCAGGTTTCCCCATGACACCGCACCCCTCAGGGCTGAGTCTGGGCGCCGGTGCAGGACTCATGGCTCTTCCCGGAGCCTTTCCTTTCCCTCCACACCTGATGCCTAAAGATGACCTCAGTCACCCCGAGGCCCTCGAATCCAGAGGTACAGACTCGCACAGATATGGACCCTTTTCACATTTCCGGGTTTGTCATTATAGTTGGGAAAACTTAGAGCGCAGTGAATGGGAGTGTACAACAAATCATTTCTTTGCTGAAATAATAAAAGAAAAACTTCATGATTGTGTTATGAAAACTTTCCAAAAAAAGAAAAGAGAGTGTAAGACTGAGAACGTCAGCGAGAACGTCAGCTGAGAAGAGAGAACAATGTTAAATTTACTGTCCAGCCCCTATAAATGCTGCATAAGAAACACCTCGCATATTAAAAACTCTCAAGATATTAAGATGCTGCCAAAATATCAGCTTATAAAATAACAACTTTTAATTTTCTGTCGGTCTTACTACATGATGTAACTACAGAAGAGTCAAACTCTCAATACTCTTTGGTCATTTTTGAATGAGATGCTATTGGTCTAATCCGATTCAATGATCTATGCTAAGCTAAGCTAAAAGTGCTCCAGCCACGTCCTAATGATTCAAAAATGATAAAACTCAAATGTTTAACTCTTAGGGGAGCTGTAAAATGAACCTAAAAAAAGTGTAATGTTCCTTTAATTAATGCAAAATGATGGTCTTTACTAACCCATGAGGCCTAACCGTATTTTGCATACTAAATATGCAAACGTGTGTATTTTCCTCCACCTCAAAAGGGATTATGTAGAGAACGTTACAGCTCAAATAGCAGCATTTTTATTTCAAATTTCTTTTATTAGGTTTCTACATGGAATATCAATTGCAACATTTATTTTATAGTTATCCTTCCATGTTGTTGCTGACACTCCCCCCAAAAACACTTCCCAACGGCCTATAACTTCCCATTGAAAACTAAATAAACATAATTTATAAGTAAAAATGTCAATCAAATTAAATAAAAAATTAATAATAAATGTGTATTCATATGTTATTGCTCAGCTTAAGAATCAAAAGTTAGCCAGCAGATAATCTAAAAAGGGGCGCCACACCTTGTCAAAGAACTAGTAAGTGATTTAATGCAAGTAAACCCTTCCTTTATCCATGCATTAAGGGTGGAGAGATGTGTTTCCACTTTAAAAAGATGAGCTTTTTTGATAGATTTATTGTAAATTCTTTAAGGAAGAAGCACATTCTTTAAGTTTCATCACTTATAAAGTCTGCTTTGTAGATTTTGAAGAGTTGTAAATGTGATTTGTGTTTATTTTCTGATTGTAGCACATCCAGCAGTGTTAGGGCTGCACAATAGATCAACATCAATATCACAATGAGCGAATCTGAAATAGTCACATTGCAGGATTCGCAATATTGAGCTGGGATTATAATTAACCAGAGGGGCTTTTCCCAAACAATGATGTAACTCGCAGCTGAACTATCATGCTGCGTTCACACCAGATGCGGAATGCGTGTCAAGTGATTTACATGTTAAGTCAATGCAAACAAGCGAATAGACATCCTGCGGCGCGATACCCGTGAATGGCGCGGCGCGAATGACACGAATTGCGCGAATGGCGCGGGGCGAATTGAGCGTTATGCGCGTTTGACGCGCTTAATGAGCGTTTCGCGCGAATCTCTCGAGTTCAAAAATCTGAACTTCAGCGGACATTCGCGCCACGTTAACCAATCAGGAGCTTGCTCTTGTGGTGGTGTGATTGTGACGTAGAACCTGTTGATGGCGACACCGACAACAAGTCATCAAACTGGGCTTGGCTCAGTCAGAAGCACCGCTGAAAGCCTCCGTCATCCAGGTTCAGTTTCTGGAGGAGTTTATGAGCTCAAAGAGCTGGATGCACCTCTGAAAGGATGTAGTGGACTCAGACACGACCCTAAACTTATCGACACTGTTTTTCAGTCTTCATAAAGCACATAAACACTGTTTTTTCTTCATAAAACACATGTTAGCTATTAAGCTATGAAGCTAGAGTCAACGGGTAGACAGAAGCTTTGCCCATCACGCGAATCCGCGTCTGTTTTGACACGCGAATGAAGCGGATTTGACACGCGAATGAAGCAGATTTGATGCGCGAATGAAGCGGGGTTTGACTTGCGAATGAAGCGAGTAAATTCAAATGTTCACGTGGCAATTTACACGTGAATAGCGCGATTTATCCGCGCGTTCCGCGTCTGGTGTGAACACAGCATCATAGTACAATGCATCATAAAAAGAACGATGTAGTTTCCCAAAACCCGTAGTTTCTCTGTCGCAGATCCATCGCTTGAACCACGTTAGTTATAACATAAAACGCCCATAATGATGCTCTAAACAGGGTGGAGAAACTACTTTTTTAGAGAAGAACCCCGTCAATTCTTTGTGCAAATGATATTGTTTTACACGCACACGCATTTAAAATAAAATCCCAAATTAGACTTGGTAAAAACATGCACTCACTTTTTATATTAAGTGAAATATATGTAAATGGCACATATAGGGTCTGTGTTTCCTTTACTAATGTTATTGAGAACATTACATATTCTATTCTAAAACCTAAAATCACTTACAAAAGCTAACATGTATCCTAATCTCATATATAAATCATATAAATAAATTAATAATGAGGCTGTTTATTAAGAAATAAAATGTAATATTTATTATTTACTAGGAAATGAAACCAATCCTACTTTAATAATAACAATGTTAATGATGATGATGATGATGATGATGATGGGAGGATAAGTGGGAATAGAACACATCCAGGAACTATGTTTCTAACTACAGCTGCAGAGCTGTAGTTGTGAGTGCTCAAGTTTGTGACGCAGTTTGCGAATGAGCGAATTACACTTTCCTTCATCTTTCCTTCAAGCAAGTTTCTCGTGTTAGCTTAATTAGTTGGCGACATCACCGACCAGGGGTGCGTTTCCCAAAAAACGACGTAACTCGCAGCTGAACTATCATAGTATGATGCATCGTTTGGGAAAAGAACGATGTAGTGACGAGTGTTTCCCAAAACCCATAGTTTCTCTTTCATAGATCCATCGCTTGAACCACGTTAGTTATAACGTAAAACGCCCATAATGATGCTCTACACGGGGTTAAGTAACAGCTTCTTTAAAGAAGAACCCCATCATTTTTTTGTGCAAATTATATTGTTTTACACGCACACGCATTTAAAATAAAATCCAATATCAGTTTTGGTAAAAAACATGCACTCGCTTTCCATATAAACTGAAATATATGTAAATGGCACATATAGGGTCTGTGTTTCCTTTACTAATGTTATTGAGAACATTACATATTCTATTCTAAAACATAAAATCACTTAAAAAAAAGCTAACATGTATTCTAATCTCATATATAAATCATATAAATAAATAATGAGGCTGTTTATTAAGAAATTAATTTAATATTATTTATTAGGAAATAAAAAAACCCTACTTTAATATTAATAATAATAATATTATTATTATCATTAATAATAATAATAATATTAATAATAATAATAATTATTATTATTAAGTAGGATATTGTTTGTTTATTTATTTTTTTTTAAAAGTCTACTTTTACAATTTGACATGCAAACCACTGCAGAAATGTTCTAACCAACAGGCCCATGTCATATACAGTACAGATACTTAATTAATAACCCATTATAAAATTAAAAGCATTAACGTTTGCTGTGTTTTTTGTTTTCACAAGCTTTGGAGATGTAACAAATTCCACTTTTAAATAATAGGTCACATATAGCTTTCGCCATGAGGCTGTGTTCAAAATGACATCAATGTTTTCAAAGTGCACTGCGAAAGGAGCGCAATTGGAAACAGAAAGATCGCTAAAACTGAACTGTAAAAATACTTTAAAAGTAAATTACACCTAAGAGAGATGACTATAATGTTTTTTTTTTTTGTATTTTTAATCATTCCAAGTTTAAAAGTTAGAATAGGGAATATGGGGGATAACTGGGAATAGAACATAGGTGGAATAGATGGCCCGGTCTAAGGCTTGAAACTCCAGGGCTGAAAAGGAGTCCCACTCCGGCCCTGATTCCCTGATCTGCTATCTTACAACCCTATTGTGGCAAAGAAGCTGGTGCTAAGATTTTGGAAATCAAAAGAATCCCCATCATTTAAATATTGGCTGGAAGAATGAACTAAATGAGCACATTTGGAAAGGATCAGATTTCTTATAGCAAAGAAATTGAAAAAATTTTTCAAGATTTGGTCTCCTCTTCTCCTCTATCTTGAAAGCGTAGGTTAATAACCCAGATGGTGAAGGTCACACCAACAGTACTGCATAAGCTTTAGTCCCAGGGGTGAGGTGGGTTTTAAGGGTTAGATGTTGTTTTAAAGTGTATTCTGGATCTATACGAATTACTTATTTATTTTTTTACATTTTATTTATTTTATGTGTGTTATTTAACTTGTTGAATTCTTTTTTGCAAAAAAAAAAAAGAAAAAAATAGAGATGTTGTAATATGTGTTGTAATGCTGTGCAATGCAATGCAATGAATATCTCAATATAAAACTTTAAAAACTGATTAATTATTCATCAACAAATCAGAGCTTAAGTGTGACGTAGCAAGGAGAAACTCAGAGGCCAGCTGTGATTTCGCTTGTACAACGAAAACTAAATTAATTTACTAAATGTAATTACTTATTTTGCATTTGATCACATAGTTTGATTGCATAAAGTATTACATTTAAACTCCAGAAAACCATAAAGCACTGCCTCCATCATCAGCATTTTTGTTCTGTCATTTTTTACATAATTTGTTCATCATATTTAATGCAGATGCACTCCACTACAAACTCATCTCGATCCGTGTAAACCTACGAATGAATTCCTTCCAAATACAGCTGTTTAACCCATCTTGTCAACTGATATTCATATTACAGAAAAACTAAATATCACAGTCTCAATATCGTGCAGCCCTAAACTGCAGGACAGATGTGCTCCAGTCATTAGGTTGAAATCAATCCTGAAAATGTCTGTAATGTTTATAAAAAAGCCGAAGATAACACGATGATTGTCTGTGTTTGTTTCTGCAGACGGAGCGGCGAACAGGGTGAGTATTAAAGCTCAGTGTGTGTTTATTGTGTCTCTGATTGGTGCATTGATGGCTGAGGTGGATTATTTGTGTGTTTACATGCTCTTGTTTCTGTAAGGATTGCACGGCTGATGGGATTTCTGCGATATTGGATTGGATTTATGTGTATATATATAGCATTTTCATTAATAAGGGTTAAAGAATTGCACTGGAGTTATGCATTTATGCTTTTCGTTTTATGTTTAAGTTAATTTTCATAATGATTTTTAATATCTAACAGAAAAACCATTTCAGCCTGTGATTGTTTAATATGTGCATACGTTTATTATTTATGAGCTTTCGTCAGTGTCAGACATGATACATGTGTGTGAATAATCATTAATATTCATAATCAAAGGAGAACTGGGTTTAATAAGATATACACCATTGAACAAACCAGAAGCAAATGCAACTTGATTCTGATTGTTGTTTCTGTAACCTGACAACTGAAAAGCCAACCCTTAAACCTGTAAATTTATTGTTATAGCTAATGACTGACATAGCTTAAAATACACAATCGCTCTTATTAATACCTACACAAATGTTTATTTACACCTTTAATGGCTAAAGAGTGTGACGTAATGTTTATGTGAATTATGTTTCATAATGTGAAGCTGTTTCTGCATAATGTATCATCCATCATTGTAATGCCTTTTCGTTAATAGTCAGCTTTATTGAATCCATGCAGTTGCAAATGGAAAAAAAAATACTAATACATTTACATATTGTTATCACATATGATATATGTATGTATATTTTATTTATACAACTTAAAGTAATTTATTTAAAAATTACACTATATAAAAAATGAATTATTTTATTTTCAATTTTAGTTGGAAGCTTCTGTAAGGCAATGCAATGTCACTGTATATCGTCACTGGAAGGACACTAAGGCACTCGGCCTGCAAACTCGAGCGATGCACGACCTCCCACCACTGACAATATCCAGTCACATCGCACTGTTACTCGTGATATTGCTCACATACAGGGCTTTACATTAACTTTTTTAATCAGCAGCCACTGTGGCTAGTAGATTGCCAACATTACTAGCCACTTGCCATTTTCACTAGCCACAATTTTGTTGTTTGGAAAATATATTTGATATAAATAAATGTGACTTTGACATGCTAAAATGACTTGATTTAGATGTTGTGTTGTCCCAGATCAGCAGTTACTACACACAAATGGTTGGTTAATCTCATATTAAAGAAATGTTATTGTAAAGGATGATAATTAAACTATATTAAAAAAAATAACTGTAAGCAAAAGAAAGCAGGTAAAAACATACCAGTGATAATGAAAGGATGATCACGTGCCTGAGAATAATTAAAACGAAAGCAGTGACTGCTGCTGTTGCTTATATATATATATATATATATATATATATATATATATATATATATATATATATATATATATATATATATATATTAGTGCTGTCAATCGATTGAAAAAATTGAACTAATTAATCGCACCTTTTTAAAAATATTAATCGTGATTAATCGCATTTAAAATACTGAAACTTGTAATTTTGGCTATTCAAATGTTAAATTTAATGTAAACGCAAGACAAAAACTATTTAAATTCTAAATATAATTGTTTAATATAATTTTTGTTTAACTTGTAACACAGATTTCTTTATGTAAACAACATACCCACAATAAACCATCAAGATCCTGGCTTGACAGATATATTTATTACAGAAATAAAAACACAGGCATGTTAATGACATTTAAATTTCAAAACAATCAATGCCAATAAAGAAAACATTGATTTCCATGTTGGATTCTAAGTGGACTGCAAAAAAATGCCAAAATACAGGAATTGCAGATATGGAAAATGAAAAATTATAATAATAAACTATAGAATATAAACTGTTGCACTCATTGTAAAGTTTTATTGCTGTGAGTTGAGAACATTAATTATAGAGTAGAAACAATTTTGCTTAATCCTCCTTTACATTCATCCAGTTGCTAAGACTAGGAGTATCCTGCAAGTGCACAGAGACTCCCAAATGCCCGCAAATGAATAATAATTTCTCGCAAACCGGTCGTTAAATACATTGCACACCCCTCTCCCCCGCATCCCTCCTAGCTCTTCAGGTAGCCTATGTCGCGCGCTTGGAGGGCTCATGCTGAAAGGCAGAGTAATGCCCTGTCTTTGACAGCTCGCGACGTCACCAGAGACGTTCTGAGTACATTCACACAAGACTCCAAAACTCCGATTTTAACATGATTAAGAGTATACTCTTATTAAAATTCTACCGTGTAGCCTAAGCAGTGATTTTATTACCTTAAAGGAACACCGAGTCACGAAATGCGGAGGATTTTCTTTCTGTTCGCCATGTGGTATCAACTTACAACAGAAGTCGAAAGTTAAAAATGAAACACCCGAAATTGCTTGAAACTCTGGAGAGCCTGGTGATGCGACGTATTGTTTTATACTCAAACTTGCCTTCAAAAAGTGCTTCCTTGGTCTTATCCACGTCTTGCATGTTGAGCACACGTCCACCACAACAGGAAGTAAAAAAAAACTGCAACTGCGTTAATTGCGTAAAAAAATTTTTATGCGTTAATTATTTCAATTTTATCGCATGCGTTAATGCACTAATTTTGACAGCGCTAATATATATATATATATATATATATATATATATATATATATATATATATATATATATATATATATGTATATATATATATATATATATAATTTCAATCTTGATCTCTTAAAAGCAGCAGGACTGTGGGTACACAAGCATCGTTTTTGTCTAATCTTTCACAGAGAACTGACCGCAAGTGAACGGAAAAAAAGCGCGAGTAAACGGGAGCGTGCACGCTTTAAACCGTCACCTGTGCGCACGAGAAATCATCCTATCATACGGTATTCACCTGCTTTGTCTCGAACAATTTTTGTCTTGTTATTGTTTTCAGTCCTGCTGTTTCTCGATTCTAAGATCACATTTGCACGCATATTGGGCCATCCTTATTGTCGAACCCTGCTTTAAAAAAAGTGCAATGCAAAAATGATTTCCAACCTGCCACAGTGGCTAGTGGGAGCAGCTGTCCAATCCGCCAAAGCTGAAATCTACCCGCATTGGTCGGGTTGGCGGGTGTTAATGTAAAGCCATGCATATATGTATGTATATGTTTATTTATACAACTTAATTAAAGTAATTTATTTAAAAATTACACTATATAAAAAATGAATTATTTTATTTTCAATTTTAGTTGGAAGCTTCTGTAAGGCAATGCAATGTGACTGTATATCGTCACTGGAAGGACACTAAGGCACTCGGCCTGCAAACTCGAGCGATGCACGACCTCCCACCACTGACAATATCCAGTCACATCGCACTGTTACTCGTGATATTGCTCACATATATAATTTTTGTTATTATTTAGTATATTTATATTGTTTATAATATATATATATATATATATATATATATATATATATATATATATATATATATATATGTATGTATATATGTGTGTGTGTATGTATGTATGTATGTATGTATGTATGTATGTATGTATATGTATATATATGTATATATATGTGTGTATGTGTGTGTGTGTGTGTGTGTGTGTGTGTGTGTGTGTGTGTGTGTATACATACATACATACATACATACATAAATACATACATACATACATATATATATATATATATATATATATATATATATATATATATATATATATATATATATATTATAAACAATATAAATATACTAAATAATAAAAATTATATATGTGAGCAATATCACGAGTAACAGTGCGATGTGACTGGATATTGTCAGTGGTGGGAGGTCGTGCATCGCTCGAGTTTGCAGGCCGAGTGCCTTAGTGTCCTTCCAGTGACGATATACAGTCACATTGCATTGCCTTACAGTATGTATGCCTTACAGTATGTATGCATGTATGTATGTATATATATATATATATATATATATATATATATATATATATATATATATATATATATATATATTTATATATAAATATATATATATATATATATATATATATATATATATATATATATATATATATATTTATATTTATATAAATATATATATATATATATATATATATATATATATATATATATATATATATATATATATATATATATATATATATATATATATGTGTGTGTGTGTGTGTGTGTGTGTGTGTGTGTGTGTGTGTGTGTGTGTGTATATGTATGTAAAGTGTTTATTAGTGTATGTAAACTTCTGGTTTCAACTATATATAAGATTTGTGTATATACATTGTATTAGTCAGTACCAAAGCCAAAACGGAAACTAATCTAATTAAATAAATTAAGGTCACTGTGCCAAAATTAATACACCCCAGTGAATATGTTAGGGAAAAAAATATTTTAATATGGAAAATGTCTTAATTCATAAACATTTATGTTATTTAAATTTCTGAGCTTAATTGATTTTAATTGTTTTTATATAGCCGTAGTTTGAATGATGTGATCTGTACTGCACAGTGTGAGGTTACAGCGCGTTTCTGTCATGTATATTGTGTGTGTGTTTCAGAGCGGCAGTGGTTCACCGGTGGGTCATCGGTCAGTGGGTCTGCGTCTGGCTCTTCCCCCTCCTTCCTCCTCCTCTTCCTCTCACTCTGATCTGGACAGTAAACGGAGCGGCTCAGACGCAGGACGGACACGGCGGGTCAGTCAAAAACACACAGCCTCTGATTCTCTAAACACACATTCCAGCTCATTTCTAATTCACAATTTATTTGTCACATACAGAGTCATACAGAATCTTTCCTTCAAAAATAAAAACTCACTAAATCAAATAGTGAAGTGGTCCAGTAAGCTGACCGGGGTGTCACTAGCCAATCTAGAGGCTGTGTACACTAGGCAGCTAAAGAGAATCACAAATTTAATTTTAGATGACACTGCTCATCCCCTACACTCAAAGTTTCAGCTTCTTCCTTCCGGTCGCAGGTTTCTAGTATTAAGCTGTAGAACGAAACGATACAAAAATAGCTTCATACCAGCAGCCATTAGACATTTAAATTAGGCACAGACTAAAGCAGAGGTGTTTCGGTGACTTGTATATTTTAGATCATTTTAAACATTTACTTGGGGGAGGGGGGGGGGGGGACACTTAAAGTGATTATTTATTTATTCTTTATGTTTACGTTTTATGTCTTTGGGCCCTATCATACACCCGGCGCAATAGTCTTTTGGTAGTTTCAGCTTGGCGCAAGAGTCGTTTTGAGGCGTTGCGCTACGCTGTTTAAATAGCAAATGCATTAGCGCTCATTTTTCTATAAAAAATAGAAAGGAAGGCGTTCTGAGGCGGACCGCTGGTGCGTCGCTATTTTGAGAAACTATAATAGATTTTTCATTAGATCAAAACTAACCTGGTCTAAACTCCGGCGCAGAGTTGCGCCTCGCTTACACACTGCCTAATACGCACAAGAGAGCAATAGGCAAATATCTTTACATATGAAAAAACAATAAATATTAAGGATATATATAGTATATAATAAGAATAGATATAGAATATAAATATAAAGGATTAAATATTACAAAACATATTATTTTCTAGCCTACATAAATATGAAAAACCACTGCTTTTATGTCTTCTTCATCTCGGGAGGCTTTTTCAGTTCATTCATAACAATTTGCTTTTGTATAATGTTGTTATTATTAGCAGTATTATTTATTATATCCATATTTATATTTGTTTTATTTAAAAAAAGCTTAGATTTGCCCACCTGTCAGGTTTAAGACCATATGGGGCATGGCAGGTGTATTTGGAAATAACTCAGTATTTTGACCACACTTGGTCATTTTTGTTCATTTATTAGTTTGCTGGAAATTAGAACTGAATTTAGAAATAGTTTTGAAACAAATCTTTGCACTTAACAAACTAAATTAATTATTTATAGGCTAACTGATGTCTGTGTGTAAAGGTTTCCCTATCCAAGAGCGAATGTGAAAGTATTTCCATTATCTCTCATTCTCACGCAGTAGATGCTCTGTTTAACAGTTTTCTGTTAAAAAACTGTCAACTGTTAACTGTTTGCTAGTGAAATGCTCATTTTTTCCACTTAGAGTTACTTTACGTCCTGTAAATAGCGAATGCGCTCTTGGCGTGACGCAGCTGGGTCTTAAAGGGAATGGGAGATGAGACTCTAATTGGTTTATTCTCAAAACACACCTATAACTCATTAAGAAAATAAACTCAACCCTTTTAGACCATGCACCTGGGCTCAAAGCGCATTTTCCCGTCCGTAAATTAGCAAAAATGCGTTCTGCACGCCCTGAAAGTGTTAGCGCCCTGCGTTTTGCGCTCTGCACATGGACCGTCAAAATAGAGCCCTTAATGTGCATTTGTTGTTGTTACTGTGTGAGTTCCTTTGTGTGGCAAGATGAGGACTCTTGACTGCAAACCAAATCTACCTTCGGGCATAAATAATGTAACCTACCTACCAATACACAGTGTGAGGATATCCAGTGAGACACTTACACAACGATTATTGAGCTTGAAATAGTTACAACAATAACAAAACAAAGTAAAAATAGTAACAATAGATGTTTTTAACAATCTAAATCATGGAGAAATAGTAGTTATGCAACAGAAAATGAAAGCAAATATAAAATATTTAAAGACTTTCGATATGGAGTTTGTGGCTGTAGAAATAAAGTACAACGTGTAAACCAACGCAATCTCACAGCAATTCGTAACTTTTTGATTACTTCATAGGAATTCGTACAATCTAATTCGTAAAATTTAGTGCGGTTTTATCATTACCCAATGACGGTTGGGGTTAGGGGTGGGGTTGGGTGCCACGCCTCTTTTTTAAAATCATACATTTTCATACGACTGAACTCGTACAAAGTCGTACGAATTAGCCACTAAACTGACAAAACGTAAAATACTTACGTTTCCTTGTGAGATCAGGCTGTATAAACACATATAAAAGAGCTATCTGTACAACCAGAAACATAGAGGTGTTCCTGAAGTCTGTGATTTTTCACTTGTGCTTCACGTTGATCAGCAGACTTTGCCATTGAATATTAATGCTCATTATTTATTTAAAGTCATATCATTTCATCCCTGATCACCGACTTGTGAATTTACTCGCCGAATCAGAGGGAAACTGCACAGATCAGGCTTTTTCCTTGCTCATAGTGCATTTTTCAGGTTTTTAAGTATTAATAAATCTCAGAGGTTTCTCACTGTGTGCTTGGAGTGACACAAACACTGACACAAACTAGTCGACAGTAAGTATTTATATTTAGAGCTGGGAAATTAGAAAACAAATGCTATTTTTGCTTTTTACTTGGATGCAATTGTAGTTTTTATGAATTGAATTTTTTTTTGAAAGTTATGTCACAGTAATGGCTCACATAGTCATTTTTTGTCTTCTAATGTAGTATTAGTTTCTATTTTTGTATTTTATTTGACAAATTCAAGCTAAACTAAGTAAAACTAGCACCAGTTAAAATAACATAAATGTTTTTAATTAGTGCTGGGCAAAAATTAATTGCAAAATAAACGTTTTTCACAATTAAAGTTTGTTTTGACATAATATAGTCATTAATTTTCGTGTCGGCTTAGTCTTTTTATTAATCTGGGGTTGCCACAGTGGAATGAACCACTTTGTATTATATATGTATATATATATATATATATATATATATATATATATATATATATATATATATATATATATATATATATATATATATATATATAAATATATACACACACACACACACACACACATTTATTATGTTTATGTGATACACACATCTATTGAAACAAAACGTACAAAACTATTTTGTTACAATTTAGATATAATTTGTATATACATGTATAATATATAAAGATTTTCTGAAATATATCCATGCCTGTGTGTATTTATACATAAATATAAATATATATATATATATATATATATATATATATATATATATATATCTATATCTATATATATATCTATATATATATATATATATATATATATATATATATATATATATATATATATATATATATATATATATATATATATATATATATATATATATATATATATATATATATATATATACCTGGATCTTTCTCTTACTTCGAAGACACTACTGACTACACTTACATGGACATCTGTAATAATAGTAATTTGCCCTAATTGACAATAATATAATTAAGGTGTTTACTTGAAGTGCTTTCATGTAAGAGTTTCCTGTAATTTTGGGTGACTATAACTGCAGTTCGGCAGCTTCAGATTCACTCATGAACATTTCATTCATGCCCCCGTGACAATCTGGGGTATTAGACACAAATAGGGAGTAAGGACTGGTGAGAGTGTTACGGAATTTAATAACGCGCGCTAAATGGAAAGAAGAAAACTTCTTTGTGTGTGTGTGTGCGGTCCTTTACTGACAGGCGCTTGTGTGGATCTTGTCGGAAAATATGGCGAAAAGCCCTATATGATGGTAATAGTTTGATTGCGGTGTTTACTTCAGTAATGCCACTATTATATACATACTCCACATGTCTTAATTCCATTTCTGTTTAGTTCAGTTATGACTTTAGTCGGATTAAGGTCATCAATAATCACTGTTTGGAATTTATGTAGGCCGACAGTTCAAACTTCATGTGTAAATATACAGTTAGTAAACACAAGTACATCTTATTGAACATCATTTATTTTCATCCCCAATTGTCATAGTAGAACAGTTTCTCAAGCAGTTTGTGATGCATTTTGGAAACAGGAGATGAGCCCCTGGTCTAATGCGCCACCTGGCTTGAGAAACCCGATCTCAAAGACTTACATTTAGTCATTATTTGGGTAGCACACATTTTCTGAATGTCTTCGGCGGAATTTAAATGAGCCATTTTAATCTACATTTGTAACGTGGGGAGTAACACCAACAACTGAGGTAAGATCCAAATGCAGGTTTATTCAAAGTCAGGCAAGTGATAGTCAACACAGGTGCAAACAGGTATTTGGAGACAGTCCAGAATCATAGTCACATAATACAGGCTAGAGGTCAGAAAGGCAGGCGGCAGGCAAAGACAAAGAGGCTAACAAGGCTAACGGTCGGTACACAAGATAATCAGACTGGGAAAACGCGTTGTAGTGTTACAAGTGACAGATAACAAGACTCGGCAATGTAAAATGAGTGTGTGTGCTGCTTAAATACTGTGTGTAATCAGTCTTGACAATCCTCAGATGGTGAGAGTGTAATTAGTCTAAATGAGGAAGCAGGTGTGTGTGTGTGTGTGTGGCATGACTGAATATGTAGTCCATTTACAAGCAGATATGTAGTTCTATGAGAGTGAATGTTTTCCAGCAACATCTGGTGGGTAGATCTCGCTGGTTATCATGACAACATTAATCTAGATTAATTCCAAGATTACAGTGAGATTAATCTAAATTGAGAAAATTTAATCTATTAATTTAATCTATATATATATATATATATATATATATATATATATATATATATATATATATATATATATATATATATATATATATATATATATATATATATATATATAAATTATTTATATATATTCAGTTTGCAGTTTTATTTTTAACATATTAATATTATCATATTATCATCCTCATCATCATTGTTAATTTATGTAATTTCTGTATACAAATACAGTATTATTCATATTTTAAATAAGCTTTTATTTCTATCTTTTAGGTTCTTATTTTACTTGTTTCATTTTTAGTGAATTTCTCTTCTCTGTTATTTTTGTATATTTTGTTATGTGTTCTTTCATTAGTTGCTTTTAGTTATTCATTTTCGTAAGCATTTATTATTATTCCAGTTTTTTATCTTATTGCTTCAAATGACACACATTTGAGTTAGTTTCCACCTGAGAACCTGGAGATCTGAGACATTCCTGTTGTTTTTAGTGTTTAGATAAAGTATTATTGCCTTGATCTGATCTTCTGTTTTTCCTGCAGGAAAGCGGCAATAAAAATGAAGACACTCTCAGAAGAGACGGCGCTAAAGAGGTGTGAAAACAGATACTCTCTCCTTCTCGCATTATACAAAATTATACTGTAATGAACATCATATGTTCACCAACAGATTTAATTAAGAAAATAAATGTATAAAGTCAGATACATATAATTCATCTGTTTCTGAAAAGTATCTCATAGCTAATTGGTCCATATTCATTAATATTCTGATGCATGACATGCCATTGATTTGCGATCTTGTGGTGTACAGTCTTTATTGTTTTGTTTTGTTTTATTCTTTTGCTTTTTAACTTACTGAGAACAAGCATTTGCAAACATCTTTGTTCAATACACTACCTGACAAAATTTGTTGTCGATCCCAGTTGTACAGAATAAAGTAATAACTGGACTTCTAGTTAATCATTTGGAAAAGTGTCAGAAGGTAGATATTTCCAATGAATCACCTGTTGAGCTGCATCCCAATCATCACAAATACTGCAGAAGACCTACTGAAACCAGCATGGACCCAAGATTCTCACAGATATCAGTCAAGTTTGGTGAAGGAAAAATCTTGGATTGAGGTTGCATTCAGTATGTGGGTGTGCGAGAGATCTGCAGAGTGAATGGCAACATCAACAGCCTGAGGTATCAAGACATTTGTGCTGCCGTTACATTACAAACCACAGGAGAGGGCAAATTCTTCAGCAGGATAGCGCTCCTTCATACTTCAGCCTCCACATCAAAGTTCCTGAAAGCAAAGAAGGTCAAGCTGCTCCAGGATTGGCCAGCCCAGTCATCAGACATGAACATTATTGAGCATGTCTAGGGTAAAATGAAGAAGGAGGCTTTGAAGATGAAGCCAAAGAATCTTGATGAACTCTGGGAGTCCTGCAAGAACGCTTTCTTTGCCATTCCAGATGACTTTAATAATAAGTGATTTGAGTCATTGCAGAGATGTGTGGATGCAGTCCTCCAAGCTCATGATGGAGTCAGACACAATATTCATTCTTTCTCCACCACAGCATGACTTTATATTCTATACTGGACATTATTTCTGTTAAGTGACAAGACTTTTGTCTTAGCAAAGTCAGACTGTCCTAATTAAAGAATTAAAAATCAAGGCATGATCATATTTAATTGTGGTAAAATAAGCGTAATCTAGAGGCCTTTGCCTTTCATATAAGCCACTTCTGATACCAAATGATCAACTTGAAGTCAAGTTATTATTTGTTGTTCCTAAAACTTGGATAGGCCACAAGACTTTGGTTATATAGGTTATTAGGTTAAATAGGCAATTATTGTCTGTAAGTCAGACAATAGTGTTTTGTTCTGTAAACAATTGAAAACAATCATTTCATAACGGGCTAATATTATTGACCTTACACTCTCAGAAATAAAGGTACGCGAGCTGTCACTGGGGTGGTACCTTTTCAAAAGGTACAAATTTGATCCAAAGAGGTCTATATTATTACCTCAAGGGCACATTTTAGTACCTAAAAGGTACAAAAGTGTTCCTCTTAAATTTTTAGGTACTAATATATACTTTTGCGGTACCAATATGGACCCTTTAAGTACAAATATGTACCTTTTGAAGAGGTACCACCCCAGTGACGGCTCGCGTACCTTTATTTCTGAGCGTGTATCTGTTTTTAAGGTCCCACTTTATATTAAGTGTCCTTAACTACTATGTTCTTACATCAAAAAAATAAATACAATGAACTTACTGTGTTTATAATGTATTCAAGAACACTTTTGGTGCTTTTGAGTTGGGATAGATTCATTAGAAACTGAATGAAACTGAAAAAAAAGATATTTACTCAGGTGAGGATCTTTATTTTTTTTTAGTTTCTAATGACACTATCACGTCTTTTTCAAGAAAACAGCTGCTTTAGAACTTCAAATGTTCAACAACCTTATATTTTTATATGTCTTAACAATAAAGATGAAAAAAAAAAAAGATAATAACTCCGGGTCTAAGGGAATGGCAATCCAACGTGCTGACCCCTGTTCCACAACGGCGCTGCAATGCTTGTGAGGCCGGAATGATACTTAATCTTCAACATTACCCAGTAGGCTACATTTTGCTCATGGGGCTGCGAGACAATAAATAAGAAAAATCGGAGCTGCGGCAAAATAATGGATAAAAAGAGTGAGGATATAGTCAGATAAATAAATAAATAAATAAATAAATAAATAAAAAAGTGAGACTGCTGCTTTCTCCGTTCGCCATGCTGGAGAGGAACAGTCTGCGCAAAAGAAGCGCAGAGTTGGTGTCATTGAATACAGCACTTATCTGATTGGCTGAAAGATACGAGTAGCCCTGACTCTGCCAGGAAAGTCTCAAAAAATACACACACATGTATCCAGGGGAAGTCGTACGTGAAAGAGGATTTGCACATTCTCATTCAGGATAAACTCGCAAGTTTTAAACATTCAAAACTTTTTGTACACTCTTATACATTTGCAAATGGTGTTTTGCATTTGTGAAACGTATTTTATGAAAATGTATTTTTATTTTGTGCACGTGAAATTTTTGTGTGAATATAAAAAAATATTTTGGTTTTATGCACGTGAATTTGGCTACGCATGTGTACATCGGGTCTTTTGCGTGAATTATTATTAAGTCTATTCTGACTCCATAGTCAACAGTGTATTTACAAATGTAATTACAAAAGTTAATTACAGATGTAATTACATACATGTATTTAATCAAGCATAAGCACACAGTAAATACATGTATTTACACAATAACTACATTGTAACAAACTATTAATTCCTGTGTAAGTACATATTAGTTGAGGCCACAATATAAAGTAGGACTGTTTTTAATTTTTTTAATATTGCAGCCAAACTAAAGACTTTCTCCTGAAGAAAAGCATTATATTAGACTATTATTAACTTATGATCAGAGTGAAGTTTGTGAAGATGTTCTGTATTGTGTGTGTGTTTGCAGAAAAGCTTGTCTCCTGCTGGAGTTTCTCCCAGGTCTACTGAAGGGAACGGGTTGAACAGTTCTCCGGTGCTGTGCAAGAATCCGTCAAGAGAAGGTTCATCCTCTCCTCCGTCTCAGCCTCGCTCACCCGCACTCTGCAAGAGCCCAACCCAGGTGCGGATCAGCTCATTTTTTACATTTTAAATAAATTTAGATTATTGTTTTCGTTTTGCTTCCGGAAAATGAAAATGGGTAAAATAAATGATCCTTTAAAAAAGATAAGCAAAACTTGTAGGTGGCATGTTGCCTCACAGCAAGAAGGTCGCTGGTTCGAGTCCCGGCTGGGTCAGTTGGCGTTTCTGTGTGGAGTTTGCATGTTCTCCTCGGTTTCCACCGGGTGCTCCGGTTTCCCCCTACAGTCCAAACACCTGCCCTATATGTGAATTGGATTAACTAAACTGGCCGTAGTGTATAAGTGTGTGTGTGTGAATGTGATAGTGTATGGGTGTTTCCCAGTGCTAGGTTGTGGCTGGAAGGGTGTAAAACATATGCTGAAATAGTTGGCGGTTCATTCCGCTGTGGCGACCCCTGATAAATAAGGGACTAAGCCGAAGAAAAATGAATGAATGAAACAAAATTTGTCCTAATAACAATTTCTTACATTACAATTCTTACATTGTTTGGTTTCTGTGAATTCAGCTGGTTTTGTTTGACTAACACTTATGTAAGATTAAAAGTGTTCCAGAAAAAAATTGTTATTGCCAAGTTTTTGGTAAAATTCAAATAAATGATTGCATACTTTGGTCACACTGTACAATAAGGTTTCATTAGTTAATGTATTTACTAACATAACCTAAGTATGAACAATACTTGTCTAGCATTAATTAATCATTTACTCATTCATTCATCATTAATTTAACATTTACTAATGTGTTATTAACATCTAAATTCATGCTTGTTTAATTAATTATTGCATTGCGTTAACATGAACTAACAATGAATGACTGTATTTTCATTAACTAACATGAACAAAGACTGTAATGAATGTATTGTTCATTGTTTGTTCATGTTAGTAAATGCATTAACTTACATTAACTAATACAACCTTATTGTTAAGTGTTACCCATACTTTTATGATTACGAAATATATATACTGTATGTAATTAAAAGAACATACTTTTTACTTTATTTTAAAATAGTTATTAAAAATAAATCTGAAATTTAGAAAATACAATAATAATAGCACTATATTATTGTTAAGATTACAGTACCTATATATACTCACCGGCCACTTTGTTAGGTACACCTTACTAGTACCAGGTTGGACCCGCTTTTGCCTTCAGAACTGCCTTAATCCTTCGTGGCATAGATTCAACAATGTACTAGAAATATTCCTCAGAGATTTCGCTCCATATTGACATGAGAGCAAATACTCAGACCAGCCCGTCTAACACAAACAACCGTGCCACGTTCAAATCATCTTTCTTCCCCATTCTGATGCTCGGTTTGAACTGCAGTAGATGTCTACATGCCTAAATGCATTGAGTTGCTGCCATGTGATTGGATGATTAGAAATCAGCGTTAATGAGCAGTTGGACAGGTGTACCTAATAAAGTGGCCAGTGAGTGTATACAACTTAATACAAATGTGTTTATTAAATAAAATGGACTTTTTATTAAATATTATTAACTACATTAACCCAATAATTTCAATATTAATTAGATTGACCCAATATAAATATATTAACCCAATAAAAACTCATTAGAATGGTGAACACAGACTTAAAAATAATTACACCTATTAAAATGCGAATGTGAAAAGTAGTGTATGAGTGAATGTGAGAGTGTTTGGATGTTTCCCAATGCTGGGTTGTGGCTGGAACGGCATCCGCTGCGTAAAACATACATGAAGTCAGAATTATTAGCCCCCTAAATTATAAGCGCCCCTGTTTATTTTTTTCCCCAATTTTTGTTTGATGGAGGGAAGATTGTTTCAGCACTTTTCTAAGCATAATAGTTTTTCAATTCAATTAAATTCAATTCAGCTTTATTTGTGTAGCGCTTTTACAATGTAGATTGTGTCAAAGCAGCTTCACGTAAATGGTCATAGTAACTGGAACAGTGTGGTTCAGGTTTTAGTGTTTAAGTTCAGTTCAGTTCAGTTTAGCTCAGTTCAGTGTGATTTAATCATTACTGAGAGTTCAAACACTGAAGAGCCAATTCATCGATGCGTAGCTCTACCAATCCTGAACCATGCGAGGCAGTGGCGACAGCGGAGAGGGAAAAAAAACTTCACCTGATGGGAGTGAAGAAAAAAAACCTTGAGAGAACCAGACTCAGTTGGGCATGACCATTTTAATTTCTCCGCTGGCCAAAAGTCTTGTGCAGAACTTCATTCGCCGTGGTTTAGGCTGGAAGATGGCCTCAGCGAAGACTCGTCTGTCCCTGGAGCGTCGCTGGAATCAGACTCATGTTCTCCACTCCCCACGACCATCAGCGCAGCAGCAGCTCAGGATATGGCCTGGTCCCGGATATGGAATCCTTGGGATCATCACGTCGCTGGTCTTGGATCCAATCAGTGACTCCGCATAATCTGAGGACCTCGGGATGAGTATCCCCAGGTGAAAATAGAGAATAAAGAGAATAATTAGCGTAGCTGCTGTTCATAGTGTATATAAGCAAGATGCAGAAGCCTGTGTGGAACCCGCTAGGTGATGCATTGAGTGTATGCTTTACTAAACAGATAGGTCTTTAATCTAGTCTTTTAATAACTCATTTCTAATAACTGATTAATTTGATCTTTTCCATGATGACAGTAAATAATATTTTACTAGATATTTTTCAAGACAATTCTATACAGCTTAAAGTGACATTTAAAGGCTTAACTAGGTTTATAAGGTGAACTAGGCAGGTTAGGGTAATTAGGTAAGTTATTCTATAACGATGTTTTTTTCTGTAGACTATCGAAAAAAAAAAATTGCTTAAAGGGGCTAATCATTTTGTCCCAAAAATAGTTTTTAAAAAATTAAAAACTGCTTTTATCCTAGCCGAAATAAAACAAATAAGACTTTTTCTAGAAGAAAAAATATTATCAGACATACTGTGAAAAAAAACATAATTTCGGAAATATTTAAAAAAAGAAAAAAAAAAAATCAAAAGGGGGCTAATAATTCTGACTTCAACTGTATGCTTGAATAGTTAACGGTTCATTCCACTGTGGTAAGCTCTGATAAATAAGACACTAAGCTGAAGGAAAATGAATGACTATTTTATAAATTAATACCTTCTTAAAGGTTTATGACTTGCGTATGCATCCATTTGTATTAGTTTAAGCTGTAATTAAACAGACAGCAATGTAATGAGAAAATGTTTATCCCAAAGCAAAATAAATAAAACATGGGTCATATTTCTCATATCCGATAGTTGTTTTAGCTTTTATAAAACCCAGTGCTGAGTTTCTTTCCTCTCTGTTGTTGCAGGAGAAAGTGCGATCTCCGTCTCCATCAGCGTCTCATGAGTCTCTGTCTCCTGGCTCTCCAGCAGCTCCTCGTCCTCTGTCCTCCTCTGCCCGCGGCCCGTCTCCCGCTCTCAAACACTAGGTCAGTCCTGACTCACTCGCTTAAAATCCTTCCTGACTCACGTTCATAAAGCTTACTGTAAATCTGGGCCACAGCAGATGCCTTTACTGTGGCCTGTGAGCTCATCTCGCTCTCGGCTACAAATGCTTTTCCCTTTTGACCTATCAGTAAGCCCCGCCCCCCTTAGCTACTGTTGCTAACTTGGATAAACAAACAGACTTTCTAATTGGCTGTGTCTGAAAGTTTAGTGGCCGTTCACAGAGAATGCATTTCATTTTCTATTGTTTGTGTTGTTCTATTGTTTTTTCAATGTAAACACACGCTTAATGGATGGAACCGTTACACACTCATGAGCATTGTGATTTTTTAGATGTGTCAAATTTTAAAACGCAGCGCAGCTCATCACTGTCAGTTTAACAGCAGTGGACCAATCAGAGAGCTTGGAGGCTGGGCAACAGGTGCAAGCTTGTGTTTATAATAGAAAGTGTGTCATGACATCTGGTTTATTTACTATTGTATTATGGTGAAGGAAGCCTAAAAAAAATAAATATCAGAAACCTGTAACCATTGACTTCCATAGTAGGAAAAACAAATACTGTTCATGTCAATGGTTACAGGTTTCCCACATTTTTCAAAATATGTTTAATTGGGTTTCAAAAGAAGAAACTTGGATTTGTTTTTCAAAGACTAAATCCCTTAATATCTTCTTTATACAATGTGGATTTTAAGTGCTGAATTCACTAAACGGTTTCAAAGCAGTACCTGAAAATGACCGTTAGGTGTCACAGTAGAAACGGGTTTCAAAACGTTTTGAAGCCTACTAAAAAATGTCAGAACCCTGTCATCATTGACTTTCATATCAAAATATCTCCATTTGGGTTTCAAAAGAAACTCAAGCTTGTTTATAAAAGACTAAATTACTTGGTCACCTTTATGCAACATGGACTATAATTTCTAAATTTGCTGTTGAGGGTTTTGAAACATTTTGAAGCATAGTAGGAAAAACAAATACTATGTAAGTCAATGGTTACAGGTTTCCAACATTTTTCTAAACATCTTTATTTGGGTTTCAACTGAAGAAAAAAAAAACTGTAACAAAAACTGAAAACGACCACTAGGTGTCACAGACTGGTTTTGAAACCATTCGAGTCCTTATAAAATTGTCAGAACCCTGTAACCCTTGACTTCCATAATAGGAAAAACAAATACTATACAAGTCAATGGTTACAGGTTTCTAACATTTTTCAAAATATTTTAATTTGGGTTTCGACAAAAGAAAGAAACCCAAACTTGTTTATCAAACACTAAATTACTTGATATCACCTTTATGCAATGTGGGTTAAAGTTTCTAAATTTGGTGTAGAGGTGGGTTTTGAACCATTTCGAAGCCTAGTAGGAAAAACAAATACTATGCAAGTCAATGGTTACAGGTTTCCAACATTTTTCAAAATATCTACATTTGGGTTTCAACTGAAGTAAAAAAGAAACAAACTTGTTTTTCAAACCTTTTATAAAACATATCTGAAAATATATCTGAAAAACGACCACTAGGTGTCACAGTAGAGACTGGTTTTGAAACGTTTTGAAGCCTTATCAAAAAATTCAGAAACCTGTAACCATTGACTTCCATAATAGGAAAAACAAATACTGTGCAAGTCAATGGTTACAGGTTTCCAACATTTTTCAAAATAGCTTCATTTAAGTTTCTACAGAAGAAAAAAACCCAAAGTGTTTATCAAATACTTAATTACTTGGTCACCTTTATGCAATGTGGACAATAATTTCTAAATTTGCTTTAGAGAGTTTTGAAACATTTTGAAGCCTAGTAGGAAAAACAAATGCTATGTAAGTCAATGGTTACAGGTTTCCAACATTTTTCAAAACATCTTAATTTGGGTTTTAACAGAAGAAAGTAACCAAAATATGTTTTTCGAAGACTAAATCACTTGATATCACCTTTATGCAATGATGGTTATAGTTTCTAAAATTGCAGAAGAGGTGGGTTTTGAAACATTTCAAAGCCTATTAGGAAAAACAAATACTATGCAAGTCAATGGTAACAGGTTTCCAACATTTTTCAAAATATCTTCATTTCGGTTTCAAAAAAAGAAAGAAATCTAAACTTGTTTATCAAAGGTTAAATCACTGGATATGACTTTTACATGACATGGATTATAATTACAGAATTCGCAAAACGGTTTTGTTGTTTTGGAGTAACACCTGAAAATGACCACTAGGTGTCACTGTAGAGACAGGTTTTGAACTCTAAATATTTTTTTAGAAACCTGTAACCATTGACTTCCATCCATAGTCAGAAAAACAAATACTATGCAAGTCACTGGTTACAGGTTTCCAACATTTTTCTAAAAAATAACTTGTTACAAACTTGTTACAAAGACAAACTTGTTTTATTCAAACCTTTATACAACATCACCCGTATACAACGTTGGTTATAATTACTGAATTCGCTTAACGATTTTTTTTTATTTCAGAGCAATACCTGAAAACGACCACTAGTTGTCATTGTAGAGACGGGTTTCTAAACGTTTCGAAGTCTAACAAAAAGTGTCAGAAATCTGTAACCATTGACTTCCATAGTAGGAAAAACAAATACTATGCAAGTCAATGGTTACAGGTTTCCAATAATTTTTTTTATATCTTCATTTGGGTTTCAACTAAAGAAAAAAATACCCTAACAATACCTGAAATCGACCACTAGGTGTCACAGTAGAGACAGGTTTCGAAATGTTTCGAAGTCTAATAAAAAAAAGTGTCAGAATACTGTAACCATTGACTTCCATAGTAGGAAAAACAAATACTGTGTAAGTCAATGGTTACAGGTTTCCAACATTTTTCAAAGTATCTTTGGGTTTCAACAGAAGAAAGAAATTCAAACTTGTTTTTCAAAGATTAAATCACTTGATATCACCTTTTACACAACATTGGATATAATTACTGAATTTACTAAACGGTTTCTGTTTCGTAGCAATACTTGAAAACAACGTCTAGGTGTCACTGTAGAGACGGGTTTCTAAATGTTTTAAGCCTTGACACATTTGCGTAGTTTGTTTCAGTGTATCATGAAGCCTCACTCTACCCACCACTATCTACAAGTTGTCTGTTTTGTTTTTTCCTCTCAGGACCCACTCCTAACCATGGAGTGAGACTAGTGAAAGACAGCCGCTACCCCTCCCCAGCCCGCCCTTCCCAGAATGCACGGGGCCAGTCCCAGAATGCCACGGTCGGGCCCTGAACGCTCGGGCCAGGGCATCAGGTGTCTTTCAGAAGCCCTTCATCCGTCCTTGTGACCCTCCGAGCTGAACTCTGAGCGAAGCACATCTGTGTTTCCCACACACTGGGAGTAATCAGCCAATCAGCTGGACTGACAGATCCGTCGGCCAATTAGAAAGCAAGCTGAATATTCTGGTGAGCTGCTACTGTTACTTTATGAAGTGTATATAACAAAGATGTGTATAAGGAGATGATTTTTTATTTTTTTTTTATCATGTAGTTAGTGTCCATTAAATTCAGGGATAGTTCACCCCGCCAAAGAAATCTTTTTTTCTACTCACCCTTTACTTGTCACAAACATGTTCTTATGTTGAAACACAAATTAAGATATTTAGAAAAATGTTGGAAAACTATAACCATTGATTTTCATGCTTTTCTTTTCCTATTATGGAAGTCAATAGTTACAAGTTTCGAACATTTTTCTAAATATCTTTATTGGAAGAGTTCAGATGCAAAAGCTGCTAAACGCCACTTCTGCCAAAAATGAGCTACTGACATTGAGTGAATGCTTTAGGCACGTAGTATATGTTCAACAAACACATTTGCTTCAAATCATCTATATCCCAGCGCATTCAGAAATAACAGTTTGTTTGCAAAAGCTGCTACACACCACTTGCCTTTGACAGTGAAAGCGGCTATGTCTCCAGAACCACCATCAGAAGGCACGAATCGAATCATAATGTAGGATTTCAATGCAGCAGCACGCTGATACGCCTGCTTTTATTCCGCTTTTGATTTCGATTTTAAAAGACGGAGTTATATATATATATATATATATATATATATATATATATATATATATATGTGTGTGTACACAAGTGACCATTTTGACTAAATATATAGTTTTTGTTATCATTTTTATTAACTATAAATTTAAATGTATGTTTATTTTTTATTTTTTACAAATATTTCCCCTATTTAATGTATATAATGTAATATATTTTCAAGGAAAAGAGATCATGATAGAAGTAAATGGTTGGAGATATTATCCATGAAAAATAGTTTGAATCGTTACACTGAGTATACATACAATTATTTACTTGAAAGATTATATTCTTAACAAATTAGTCAAAATTATCGGTATTATAAAAAAGCTACATGTGTAAATTTGTATTTAAATGTAATAATGCTGAGTTATGTTATGAGCTCTAAGATAAACATTTGCTATATCAGCAACATCATGAAAGTTGCTCTAGAAAAAATTTGATGTTTATGAATTTAGTTGATAATTAATTTCATTGTTCCCTAAAATCATGGGAGGTAAAAGAAAAATACTGCATAAAATCAAAACACACAAACTGATTCAGAATCATCACATGCTCTATATTACAATAATTCTCACCTATAATGTGAAGTTATCTTACATTTTTAAATGAATTTATTAAAGTTCATTCCTGTAGTGTAATCCTGTCCTCTGTTTGTCTTTCAGTGTGACCGGCAAATGGAGGCAAGATATGGATTTGACTGTATCATCTCCCACACAGAAATGGACTGAGATACTTTTACTGCCACTTTTATCAACACGAGTTCAAAACTAAAGACACTGACACCTCCAAACAAACGGACATTAAAGTTTTCCTGTTTCACCACCATTTCACTTTGTTCCCCAAGAGCTGGAAAATCGACAACACCTCGCATCGTTTCCCCTCATTGAGACAGATTTGAATAAAGCTGATTTTGAGTGTATAGCACTACTTTCACACAGTGTTGAAAGAGATAAATAAACCTGTATCTGTTGTTTATATTATACATAAACACTCGCTTTGTGAAGTTTATTTCGAGAGGATCACATGCTTATGATTGACCACAGCTGGTCCTGCATTAGCTAACACATAATTCACCAATCAGATGAATCCTTACAATAATAAGTAGTTTCATACCTCAATCATCTTTGTTTTGAAGAATCCACCTCTATTCCTCCTCCCTTTTTCTAGATAGGGTTGCACGGCGGCCCAGTGGTTAACACTGTTGCCTCACAGCAAGAATGTCATTGGTTCAAATCCTTACCAAGCCAGTCGATGTTTTTGTAGAGTTAACAAGTTCTTATCGTGCTTTCGTGGGTTTCCCCCGGGTTCCTCCCACCTTCTAAAGCCATGCAACATGAGTGAACTAGCTAAACCAAATTGGCACCGGCATAGACGAGCTCCTAGGTAGCAGTATTTCTCTTCATAGCTATCCCTAATTTGTCATAAGCCACAAATAGGCAGGCGTGATCTACCTGAGCTCAAACCAAGCGGCAACCTCCTGCTCTCCCTTGTGTAGCTAATGCAATTCATCAGAATTCCGCTAGTCCTGGCGCCATATTGAGCAAATTTCTATTGAGCCCACTTTTCAAAATAGCCAACTTTACAGCAGAAAAAAAGGTGTTTACAGCCTGGTACAAAGAATGATTTTGGTTCATATAGCTAATATTACCCTTCGTGATAACTGTGAGGGGGGTACATTTTTTCAGAACTCATCTGTTTCCTTTATATTAGGTTTTATTAGGTCTGCATAATTAAGGGCGTGGCCACTTGATTGATAGCTAGGTCTCGTTGGTCGCCATCACTTCACCTCAGCTGATTCCGGCTGATTAGCTGCTGAACTCGGGATATACATCGTATTTTTGTGTTGTCTTATGTGACAGTCAGTCACCTTTTGCAATTAATTCCTGCAATTATCAGATGATATGGCATGCTGTGTGCACTTAATTGTGCTCACAAACCATTTATGTGGCCTCCATTTCCCAGGTAAATGAAATTATACACTTATATACCATCTCTATCAATGTCTTTGTTTTATTTAGGATCATTTATCATTAATATTTTTCTTCAGACCTGTAAAGCACTCCAGAATCTGACAGACTGATTAGCTGTGGGCTCTAGAACAGTCATCTGAAGCATTGTCATACAGTGTTATGCTGGATTTCATCAACAGTCTTGCATTTACTAACACAGACTATATCTAAAGTGTTTGGAAGTAATTCACGGTTTTCCTCCTGTAGAAAAACATCATAAGAACAATGTTTAGTGGCTCATTGTACTACAGCAGGGTTTTTAAAAAGACTAAACACTTTATTGATATATATACAACCAAGCACAAGTGGTCAGAACACAAACGAGTCGCAGGTAATGAAGTATTAAGCGTTTCTCCCAAGAAAAGCCTGTCTAAGCAAAATGCTAGCAGGCGTCTGTAGCTCCGCCTGTTTGCCCTTGTCTGGTATTCCCTGGTCGGGGCAATGAAGCGTGAACAAAATGGTGCCGGTTGGCCCCACTTGTAGCTTCTTTTTGCGTTCTTCAGAAGTCTATGGGTGACATCACGAATACTACATCTAGATCTTTCTAAAGTTTAAGGCTCAATCTCGCCTCTCGACCTGCTAACGGGAGGGAGCCAAGGGCTAAAGGATCTTCTGAGCTCAGGGCTCTCACAGGGACAGCATGCCAAACACACTTTATAATCAATCATCAGCGTAGTGTGAACTAATGAAATTATATTAATTAGTTTTATTAATATTGCACAACAACACTAGCATACAAACATGAAGAATACAGTACTGATTTCTTTTTTTTACATTAATACTGAAGGAACAAATCACCAGAGAGTTAAACTTTTATATAAAAGAAAACAATTTCATACAATTGCATACATCCTTATAGCTTTTTAATTTGTAAGATCTTTTAGTTTTTCAATATACTGCTTAAGATCAGGGTGATGCGGTGGCGCAGTAGGTAGTGCTGTTGCCTCACAGTAAGAAGGTTGCTGGTTCGAGCCTCAGCTGGGTCAGTCGGCATTTCTGTGTGGAGTTTGTATGTTCTCCCTTTGTTTGTGTGGGTTTCCTCCGGGTGTTCCGGTTTCCCCCACAGTCCAAAGACATGCGGTACAGGTGAATTGGGTAAGCTAAAATGTCCGTTGTGTATGATTGTGAATGATTGTATATGGATATTTCCCCGTTAAGGGTTGCAGGTGAAGGGCATCCGTTGCATAACGTACTTCATAAGTTGGCGGTTAATTTCGCTGCGGTGACCCATAATAAATAAAGGGACTAAGTGAAAATGAAAACGAAAGATTTTTTTACTTTAACGTTTTTTATTTTGCCAGCAAACATTGCTAGAAAAGTGTCCCAGAATGGTACAATAATGCAGAAAATAAGAGTAAGCTGTAAATATCATATGCTATCTTTTGACTAATTTTGATCAAGTGAAACGCTGAAATAATTGTTTGTTGATGTAATAAGATGCCACGTTGATTTATGCCATAAACCTGGTCATTTTCAGTAATCACTTTAATAAAATCAATAACCTTACTCATGCTTCTGTTTGATGTGGCGACGCGGTGGCGCAGTGGGTAGCACTTTCGCCTCACAGCAAGAAGGTCAGTCAGTTGGCATTGTGGAGTTGCATCTCCCCGTGTTTGCGTGGGTTTCCTCTTGGTGCTCCGGTTTCCCCCACAAGTGCAAAGACGTAGAGGTAAATTAGGTATGCTAAAATTGACAGTGTATGTGTTCCTCAGTGATGGGTTGCAGCTGGAAGGGCATCCATGTTTCAATAATTGAAACGATGTTGCTACTTGCTAGAAACTGTTGGTCTGAGCATGCAGTTGGGTCCTGCCGCTTCACCCAACCCAACAGCAGATGGCATTGTCTGAGAAAACGATAGAAAAGTGCAGGTTTGAGCGTGTCTCCGGCTCTGCAGCTTCACATTACTCATAGATATTTAGTGTATATCTATGAAATACAGTAAGTGAGGTTTGCTCTATATATGCTAAGCTAACGTTATAGCTAAGCCAAAAGTGCTCCGTCTCTGCCAGACCTGAATATTGGTTAAATTAATTAAAAATGGTTTAAAACAATCAACTGTTTATCTATGCGAGATATAAAATGTCAATTTAAAGTGATATGCCCATCTAAAATGAAAGAGGATTGTTTCTAAAATAACTTAAGCTCCGATCCCCATGTTCGGCTATTTTATTTACTTTGGGAAACCAAAGATGCTTCCTGTGAAACCTATTTTCAACACCAGGTTGTGCTATAACTCAACACAACTTTAGTTTTGGCTTTTAAACAGGGTTATTTTTGTTTGCTATGTGGAAGAAGTTACGAGCTAGCTCAACCGTTTGTTTGCTAACATTTCCAAACTGCCATCGAAACAATCCGTTAAAAGCCAATCAATAATCCTGTGAACACTGAATGTTGAAACTTGTTTACGTCAAACGCCGATATATTTAATGCGTCTAAAAATCATTGAATATGAGCGCATGTTTTGGCTGAAGTGCTCAAACAGTTTATCTGAGTGATGCAAGACAGAAACGTGAAATATCGACGGTCAAACGCAGGTCAGAGAACGCCTTTATTGAAGCACTGGAAACTTTCTTTCGGCTTTGTGTCGTTTACTGATTTACTTGAAAACTGGGACAGAAGACTTTGTATGAAAGCATTTTTTAATGGATTGTTTTCTTCCTTTTTATTAAAGGTATGCATAAAGTTGCATGCAGAATTACTAGCTCTCTTTATAATTGTTATACATTTCCCCGAGGATATGTAAAGAAGTATTTTTCAACACATTTCTAAACATAATAGCCTACTTTTAATAGCTAATTTCTTTTATCTTTGCCACAATTATAATATTTACTTAATAATAAGAACATAAGCTTATAACATTTTATTAGATATATATATAACGATTCCCTGCTGAAAAATCCAGCTTAACCAGCCTAGGCTGGTTGGCTGGTTTTAGCTGGTCAACCAGGCTGGTTTTAGAGGGGTTTTGGCCACTTCCAGCCTGGTCTTAGCTGGTCAGGCTGGAAAATGACCAGCCAAATCCAGCTAAAACCAGCTTGACCAGCCTGGTTTAAGCTGGATATAGCTGGTTTTGGCTGGACTCCCAGCTTGGCTAGGCTGGTCAAGCTGGTTTTAGCTGGTCATCTCCCAGCCTGACCAGCTAAGACCAGGCTGGAAATGGCTGGAAACCAGCCTGGAAGTGGCCAAAACCCCTCTAAAACCAGCCTGGTTGACCAGCTAAAACCAGCCAACCAGCTTAGGCTGGTTTAAGCTGGATTTTTTAGCAGGGTTGTTCTGTAGGACTCAAGGACTCTGTACATATATTGCTTAAGGGGGCTAATAATAATATTGACCTTGGTTATTAATAAATAAGACTTTCTCTAGAAAATACGGAAATACTGCGAAAATTTCCTTGCTCCATTAAACATCACTTGGGAAGTATTTGAAAAAGAATCAATATTTCACAGGAGATCTAATAATTTTGTCCTCAACTTTATACTATTGTTATTGATTTAGAAATGTAGAGCTGTAAAATTAAGCTATTGATTTAAACTGATTTAATTTTAAACTTTTCTGTGTTGACAAATCCATAATTTGCACATATAAATGCATAAGGTTTTATGTTTGTGGGTTTATTAACATTTAATATAGATTTTAGATTGAGATTTATATAGAAACTATTATTGAAAAAAAAAACTAATAGGCAAGACTATTAGAAAGTTTAATTCAGTATTTTAGTTCATATACTGACCTAAAAAAAAATCAAATAGAAATTATTTTGCAAAAATGTAACAACAATACTTAATAAATCACTAAAACTTTAACACAAATGTAGCTATTGGAGGCTATTAAAGCAATTAAACAAATATTTTTAAAAAATCTAAATCTTAATATTATTAAAATTGTAATATTACTATTAAATAAATACTATTTACAGTGCATCTGGAAAGTATTCATTGCGCTTTACTTTTTCCATATTTTGTTAAAATACAGCCTTATTCCAAAATGGATTAAATTAATTTACTTCCTCAACATTCTACACACAATACCCCATAATGACAATGTGAAAAAGAGTTTTTGAAATTGTTGCAAATTTATTAAAAATAAAAAAGCTGTAAAATCACATGTACATCAGTATTCACAGCCTTTGCCGTGAAGCTCTAAATTGAGCCCAGGTACATTCAGTTTCCACTGATCATTCTTGAGATGTTTCAGCAGCTTCATTGGAGTTCACCTGTGGTAAATTCAGTTGATTGGACATGATTTGAAAAGGCATACACCTGTCTATATAAGCTCCCAGGGTTGACAGTGCATGTCAAAGCACAAACCAAGCATGAAGACAAAGGAATTGTCTGTAGACCTCAGAGTCTGCTGATTGTCTCAAGGCACAAGGCTGGGGGAAGGTTACAGAAACATTTCTGCTGCTCTGAAAGTTCCAATGAGCACAGTGGCCTCCATCATCTATAAGCGGAAGATGTTTGGAACCACCAGGACTCTTCCTAGAGCTGGCCGGCCATCTAAACTGAGTAATCAGGGGAGAAGGGCTTTAGTCAGGGAGGTGACCAATATGACCTGTATGGTAGAGTGGCCAGACGGAAGTCTCTCCCCACCTGGAATTTGCCAAAAGGCATCTGAAGGACTCTCAGACCATATAGAAACCCAATTCTCTGGTCTGATGAGACTAAAATTAAACTCTTTGGAGTGAATGCCAGACGTTACGTTTGGAGAAAACCAAGCACCGCTCATCACCAGGCTAATACCATCCCTACAGTGAAGCATGGTGGTGGCAGCATCATGCTGTGGGGATGTTTTTCAGCAGCAGGAACTGGAAGACTAGTCAGGATGTAGGGAAAGATGAATGCAGAAATGTGCAGAGACATCCTTAATGAAAACCTGCTTCAGAGTGCTCTTGACCTCAGACTGGGGCGACGGTTCATCTTCCAGCAGGACAATGACCCAAAGCACACCGCCAAAATATCAATGGAGTGGCTTCACAACAACTCGGTGAATGTCCTTGAGTGGCCTAGCCAGAACCCAGACCTAAATCCTATTGAACATCTCTGGAGAGATCTGAAAATGGCTGTACATCGTCACTTCCCATCCAACCTGATAGAGCTTGAGAGGTACTGCAAAGAGGAATGGGCAAAAATCTCCAAAGACAGGTGTGCCAAGCTTGTGGCATCATATTCAAAAAAGACTTGAGGCTGTAACTGCTGCCAAAGGTGCATCAACAAAGTATTGGCTGTGAATACTGATGTACATTTTTTATTTGTAATAAATTTGCAACAAATTAAAAAACTTTTTTCACATTGTCATTATCGGGGATTGTGTGTAGAATGTTGAAGAAATAGATGAATTTAATACATTTTGGAATAAGGTGGTAACATAAAAAATGTGGAAAAGTGAAGCGATGTGAAAACTGTAAAAACACTGTATAAACAATAATATTAAAACAGTGTCAAGGCTGATAAAAATAGCATTCTTTTGTTTTGTTTTTATTTATTTGTTTTTATTAAATGGTTTTTAGAAAAGGTGATTTTTATACACTGAAAATTTTATTGGATTTACTAATTTTTTTTTTTTTAAATAGGTGGTTTATATGGGCTGAATTTAAACAACTTAAATTTAATAATGTTTAACTTAAGTTCAGCCCATATAAATTGTTTACAATCACTTTACTAAGTGTACAAAGGCATAATAAACGTAAGTAAAGCATCTAATTTTTAAATATTAAAATAAAGGATCATATAAAGATGATCACGTTTAACATATATTTCTGTTATGAATCCTCTAGTGATCATCTCTCATTCATTTCATCTAGTTCTTTTTTAGTGTTTTTTTTTGTGCCAGGGTGGAAAAACAGCTTTTGTTGTATGACATGATCTGTAAATAAAGCTTTGTATAGGAGCAGGATGTCACGTGTTCATGACACAATACGTCAATGAAAACAAGCCCAGTAGCAGCCTATTCATAGACACAATGTAAAAGAACATTTTATATACACATGTAACAATGAGGCTTTGCCTTCAAGACATTAAATGAGAATGTGTTTTTTTTCCATATGTCCTGCAATAAAAGCAGTTAGAAAGAAGCAACAGAGGAATCAGCAGATACTGTCAATGTCCTTGAGTACAATGTACTTGAGGAAGAAAAAAAAATTGGATTTATGTGACAATTTTGACTGCTTAAGGCTCAAAATGAACCTTTTTTCAAAAATGTAGGCGCTCCAGACAAAATATAATTGCACCTACTAAAAATTATGAGCACCTTAAATACATGTTTTATATCAACAGATTCTATTATATATTAACCAAGTGTGCCGCAAGCCTACGTTTGAGTGAGGGTCTCGGCCGTTAGATCACCCCCTGGGGGCTGGCTGCAGTACAAGTCATAAAGCCCGCCTCCTCCGTGTTAATGAAGGAGACTTGAGCCCAAATAAAAAAAAATATTACACTTGCAATAAAATGTCCCGAAAGATGGTTCTGGTCGATTAAGGCACTGGTTATTGTGCTAAAATAGGTGCAGATCTTCATTTTTGTAAACAGTTTGTTTTTAGCAGTAATTTAATGCTGGGCGTGTCATCGTGATTGACAGCTGTGATTGACAGTTTCTCAAAGCGCGGCGTCTGAGCTTCGGCAGGAGACTGAAGTAGACTGAAATAGACTGAAATGTTATTATTCGATTTCTGTGTTATTTTACCATGACAAAATGAGTTCAGCAGTAAACTATAGTTTCTGACATACATGATCCTGGTGGAACACTGTTTATTCGCTAAGTTCAGGGCTTTTTTCGGGCTTTATTAGTTTGCTGATACACGCCTAGCCACCCAGATAGCAAAACACAGTTCCGGCTAGATTCTCGCCTGCCGGAGACTTATCTCTTAGAGCTCAGACTGACTAACGTTAGCTCTGCTGGACCTACTTCGGATGCCTGGACTCACTACCCAATTCCAGCCCGAGTCAATAGAGCCAGATGCGGCGGCCGAGCGAGCAGGCGCTGCCGCATGCGAGCCGGAATCAGCCCGCGACGCCGCGAGTAAGTTATGCGCTGCGGCCTGGAGCTGGCGCGATTAAATATATATAACCCTCATATTTGTTAACGTTATTACATCCATTTGTGTTGATATGACAGCAAACGCATGCTGAGAAGTTCGGGGGGCGTGGTTGATTTTACATAAAGCGTTTGATTGGAAGCTCGACTCTGCTCATTTTCGCGGCTCCTCCTCTGGCTCCATCAGACAATCCTTCTGCGCATGTCAAGGCTCCAATTTCAGCAGTCTTTTGCGACAGTTTGTGCCCGTCAAGCAGGCGTTTTGCCCTCAAGGCGTTCAATGGGAAAAAGGGCTGTCGCGTCGTCCATATTTTTTACAGTCATTGATATTAACACTCTAATCACAACTAACAAATAAACAACAATCTGCATGTGCTCATCGGCCCTGCATGCACTGCTTGACGTGAATCAGATGAACTGAGTTAGCAATAATAACTGTGCTGTTCTAACGGGTGCTGTCTGATATTGCACAGATGATACTGACATATAACTTATTATTTGCATACGTCATCTCTATACTGGTCTTTTCATGAACTGCAATTTTAGTTTCATCTCTGTGAATGCATGCTCTTTAGCGATGGTGAACCAGATGTCAGACGCACAAGTGACAGCATCGTGCCAATTAAATGAAGGATTAAATAACTTTAAAACATCTCGTGCCTAAAATGTGTAGATTCAGTGGCAAACACTGTTACCTGAAAACTCCGTCCCACCGGCTTTACAGTGAATGCTTTACTCATTTTCATAGCGAACTTTAAACACTGGAAGTCTTTTATTCACTCTTGGAAAAGTGTAAATGCTAAATTGACGTTTATTACATGATCACTAATCAGATGTGTCATTATTTGTAACTTTAGGTGGTTTCTAAAATTAAATCTGTCAGTGTTGTTTTCGTTCTCTCGTATCCAGACCTTTACGTTTTCATGGCTATATCTCCCTGTTATTGGAAGTGAGTGATTGACAGCTGATATTAACCAATCCATTTGCGTTCTGTTCTAGCGCAGAGGCAGTCACTGTAGGGGCAGTCACTGCAGGCTTTGTTTACTGCAGCAAGTTGACGTCAACTGTTTTAAACCATTCCTGAGCGCTGCGTTTGTGGTTTTTTTAGGTGCAAAGATGCTTAATGCGTGAATGCCTCCTAATTCCATGCATGTGGCACATTTTGCTGTGTACACTGGTCGCACGACATCAATTTTATGCACTTGCACAAATGCTCCCAAACCTATTTTGAGGTCGCATAGATAAAATTTTGGGCCTGTATGCAACCAAAACGGTCGCAATTCAGAGCCCTGCTGCTGTGTTAGACATTTTATTGTTTTTTTTTTTTTGGTAATTTACAGGCAGCACTGCTACTGCAATTGCCCCTTTACAGTAACTTACCTGTAAATGTGTTGTACAGTAGTCTACCGCAATAATTTTTTTTTTTTTTACAGTATAATAGCCTTACCACAATTTCTTTTTAGGATAAAAAAAAGACTATGTTTCACAGCAGCAGGACCCTACCGCAATAAAAAAAAAAGACGGTAAAAAAGCCTTACCACTTCTCTTTATGGCAAAAAAAATCATGTGTTTTACAGTAGCAGGGCCCTACCGCAATTTAATATTTTATTTTACAGTATAATAGCCTTAACGCAACTCTTTTATGGCAAAAAAAGATAGTGTTTTACAGTAGCAGGACCCTACCGCAATTTCATTTTTTATTTTACAGTATAATAGCCTTACCACAACTTCCTTTTATGAAAAAAGACCATGTGCTTTACGGTAGCAGGGCCCTACTGCAATTTAATTTTTCGTTTACAGTAAAATAGCCTTAACGCAACTCTTTTATGGCAAAAAAAGATAATGTGTTTTACAGTAGCAGGACCCTACCGCAATTTCATTTTTTTTTACAGTAAAATAGCCTTACCGCAATTTCTTTTTATGATAAAAAGACCATGTGTTTTACAGTAGCAAACCCTACTGCAGTTACATTTTTAACAGTACAATCGCCTTACCGCAACTTCTTTTTATGGGAAAAAGACCATGTGTTTTACAGTAGCAGAGCCCAACCGTAATGTAACTTTTCTTTTATAGTAAAATAGCTTTACCGCAACTTCTTTTTATGGTAAACAGACCATGTGTTTTACAGCAGCTGGGCCCTACCGCAATTAAAATTTTTTTTTAGGTAAAATAGCCCTAACACAATTTTTTATAGTAAAATGACCATGTGTTTTACAGTAGGAGAGCCCTTTAGAAATTGAGTTTTTTTTTTTTTTTTTTTTTTACAATAAAATAGCCTTACCGCAACTTCTTTTTATGGCAGAGGACCATGTGTTTTACAATAGATTGCTACTGCAATTGATTTTTTTTTTTTACAGTAAAATAACCTAACCTCTTCTTCCTTTTATGATAAAAAGACCATGTGTTTTAGCAGGACCCTACTGCAATTTCTTTTTTTTTGCCAATGTCTTTTATAGTAAATAAAAGAACACGCACCATTTTTACACTAGTTTTACTGTAATTTATTTACATTTTACACATGCAGTACAAAACCCTTTTTTTAGTATTTACTATCCAATGTAATACATTTCCAAAACAATTTTTTTTTTCATTAACTGCTTCAACTAAAGTAGCAGTACTTGATTACAGTAAAATACAGCAATACCCCAAATATGAACTACAAAGTAAACTGTAAAGAATGTGTATATTATTTTTCAGGGCGTTTTTTGTAGTAACTAACTGAAAAATTGAGGCAAAGTGTAACTGTGCTCTAGGCTAGGGCCTACTTAAAGGGATACTCCACACAAAAATGGAAACTTACTACATATTTAATAACTATTTATCCCCCACAAGTTCTCCCATAAATTTCTTCTTTCTGTTGAACACAAGAGAAGATATTTTGAAGAATGCTGGAAATTGTAACCATTGACGTCAATTGTATTTGGTTTTCCAACTATGGTGTTTAAAGCTTTTTTCATAATATCTTTTTAATAGAAAAGTTTTAAGAGTCCAATGATGATTACTTTGATTAAACACACACAAAAAAAGATACCTTTGGATTTAGTCAATGTGGGTGCAAAAAATGTATATGCGCCGAATGTAAAAGAACGAATTAAACAGAGTAATGTTCAACTTAGTTTGTTTCAATTGTTTGCAACCACTTACCTTCATAAAAATGAGTAAATTCAATTAATCATTTTCTTCAGCGTACAATCCGTACAACTGTATTAGATGAGCATGTAAAAGTTCACCCAATCAAAAACACATGCTAAAAAAATTGTGCTTTGTAAAAGTTGAACTCGTGCCTGATTCGAGTATGAGCAAATGTAATAATGAAACTTGGCCTGGCAGACAGCAAAAACACAATTCAGATAATGCTGACGTTCAAATATGAAGTGTTAGCGACTGATAAGATAAAACCATTAAAGACATCTGTGAACTTTGAGCACTTTCCAAACCTTGCAGCAAGAGCAGACAGACTCGGAACAACTTTTTATTTCATGTTAATGTAGATATAAACAAATATAAAACATACAAGCGATGATGATGATAATAATAATAAAATGATATGTGCAACATTCATATGCTATACACGCAAACAACTTCTTATAAAGTCACAAAATCATTACCAAAAGTAGAACCGGACTAGATCACTGGTGTCAGACTCTGCAGCTCTGCAGTTTAGTTCCAACCCTAATTAAACACACCTGATCAAACTAATTGAATGCTGTAGGCTTGTTTGATACCTACAGGTAAGTGTGTTGGAGCAGGGTGGGAACTAAACTGTGCAGGGCTGCGGCCCTCCAGGAATTGAGTTTGACACCCCTGGACTAGATAATAATATTCATGTAGATTTCTTGGAGCTCTATAAGCATTATAAGTGGTTAAGAAATATCATTGGGGAAAATAAAAACTTCAGTAGTTTAAATTTGTGTTGTTTTTTTGTCTAAATGTTTGCTTTTGACAGCAATTTAATGCAGATTTGTTGATATAATGATGTCCTAAATGTTAAAATAATGTGTTAAACTTCATTAGTTTATGAAATATAGTTGAAATCCAAATTATTCGCCCTCCTGGGAATTATTATTATATTTTACTATTTTTCAAATATTTCCCAAATGCTGTTTAACAAAGCAGGGAATTTTCACAGTATTTCAATATAATATTTTTTCTTCTTAGAGAAAGTCTTATTTCTTCCACTCTGGCTTTTTAAATAGTTTTTATTTTGTCAATATTATTAAGAAAAATATATTTGTTTTGATTTTATACAAAACAAACTACTGTTGTCAATGCTGTAATAAAAAGCTTACTGTCACTCAAATTTTTTTGTTGAATCAAATGAAGCGTTCGAGTCATCTCAACTCATATTAGTCAAACTGACTAAAAATATTAAGTTAAACCAAAAAAAAAAAAACCTGATTAACTTATTAAAATAAGTTTAAGTAAAATTCATTCAGGCAGCATGGTGGCGCAGTGGGTAGCCCGTCTCACAGCAAGAAGGTCGCTGGTTCGAGCCCCTGCTAAGTCTGTGTGCATTTCTGTGTGGAGTTTCCCCCACAATCCAAACACATGCGCTATAGGGGAACTGAATAAACTAAACAGTCCGTAGTGTATGTGTGTGAATGCGTGTGTATGGGTGTTTCCCGGTGGTTACACAGCAGATGCCCTTCCAGTACTGGGAAACACCCATACGCCCATACCCAATCACACACACACTCATACACTACGGCCAATTTAGTTTATTTAATTTACCTAAAGCGCATATGTTTGGACTGTGGGGGAAACTGGAACACCCGGAGGACATGCAAACTCCACACAGAAATGCCAACTGTACCAGCCGGGACTCGAACCAGCGACCTTCTTGCAGTGAGGCGACAGTGCTAACCACTGAGACACTGTTCAGTTTAAGTAAAGGTTTACAGTGAACCTAACTTGCCAAGTTAACATAATTAAGTCTTTAAACGCACTTTAAGGGGAATACTGGTATCTTATATTGAAATATGGACTGTCATCATGGCAAAGACAAAAAATAGTTAATAAAACTGTTAAAAATGTGTTAGACTTCAGCTGTATATGTTATATATTTTGTCAGAATCTTTAAAAAGTGTTTTCAATATGTCTTCAAATGCGGTGTCGCGGAGGAAAGTAAAGAGCGGCGGAGTTTGTCGCGGATGAAAGTGAAGAGGGTTGGGGAGTCACAAAAGAAAGTAAAAGTGAACAGTGGATGGGGGAGGAGGGCGGTTAAAATGAGGTGCAGGATCAGATTTCAGTGGTGCCGGATCTGACGTGTTCCGGCACAAATTAAGCCCTGGTGACATGAATTAATGGTATCATGACAACCCTAGTTGAGTGAACTCAAAAATGTCCTGAAGTTTGTTATAAGTTAAAATTTTAAGTTGAGAACTTCTTTTACAGTAATTTCTTTGTGTCTTCTTCTGTCTTGTGATGATAGTGAATGTATACAATATATATTATTAGCCTCCCTGTTTAGTTTTTTTTCCCAATTTCTGTTTAACGGAGCAAGATTTTTTTAAACACATTTGTAGATACAATAGTTTTAATAACTCAATTCTAATATCTGATTTATTTTATCTTTACCATGATGTCAATACATAATAATTAACTAGATATTTTTTCTAGACACTAGTATTTAGCTTAAAGTGACATTTAAAGGCTTAACTAGGTTAACTAGGCAGGTTAGGGTAATTAGGCATGTTATTGTATAACAGTGGTTTGTTCAGTAGACAATCAAAAACAAAAATTGCTAATGGGGGCTAATAATATTGACCTTAAAATGGTTTAAAAAAAAAAAACTGCTTTTATTTTAGCCGAAATACAACAATAAGACTTTCTTCAGAAGAAAAAATATTATAGGAAATACTGTAAGAAAATTCTGTTAAGCATAATTTGGGAAATATTCAAATACGACAAAAAACAAACAAACAAACAAAAAATTCACCGGAGGGCTTATCATTTTGACTTCAACTGTATATATCCTGCCAAAATACTTAACATGGATCTGGAACATTAAGAATAACTGCACTTTTACAAATATTGTCAAATACATGAGCTCCAGTCTTCACATTCAGTGTAAAAGTCAGTGTGTGAGCTCAGTCCGCATTTATTTTCAGGACGTCTGGTTTTCGGTGACTAAACCAGAGTCACAGAGAGTCTCTGTTCCACATAGATGGAAAAAAGGAGACATCATTCATATTCACTAAATATAGTGTCCATAAAAAATATTGCAGCATTAGCAACTCACAGTAGACAGCAGGTTCTGTTGTACATGCGTTATATGAATGATTGTCAACAGGTTCATATGAAATAGAAATGCTTACTCCATAAACACTCTACAAAAGGGGAGGACAAAATTAGCATTTTTCCATAAATAAGATAGTTTCCAAAAAAAGAAAGAGGGGAGAGTTAAAAAAGTAAAGAAAAAGAAGTAAGTAAAATACAGTATATCTGCTTCAATAAACATGTATGGATAAATTCATAAATTGGACAAATATTTCTAAAAAATAGGCACTTTAAATGATAAAAAAGTGACAATCTCTCACCATATGGAACAATATGATTTTTTTGCGATATATCTTGTATATATGTACCAATATGACATTTTATATCAGTGAAATCCAAAGATGAACTTAATATAATACTAACAAGAATATCCTAATACTTTCCAACAGCAATGAACTCATTTAGCGTTACAGTGGTTGTATCCTAACATCTATTACACAATAATTCTGAGACACTGCTGCAGAGCCACTTGAGCTCTCGCTTCTCCTCCTATAAGCTGTTTTAATGCGTACACCCACCCCACCCCACCCCTAAAGCCTGGTTTATACTTCTGCATCAAGTGACCGGCGTAACACACGGCGCATGCAACGCGCGTAGCTGTGCATTTATATTTCTGCGCGCTGTCTCTGCTGGACTGCATTAACACTTCTGAAACACTACTTGGCAGTGAGGTGTTAATGTGTCTCTGTATTGAGTTTCTTCGCTGGCGTTTTGTTTTTTCTGAACGCTTCTTGAATGTACAAGTGACTCAAACTCGCTCATTCTGAGGCAGGAACCGGCGGACGTGCAACAACTTTAACTATGAAGTAAACCCAAAACAAAACTTTCCATCCAGGGGTCTGTTCTTCGTACGTGGATTACTCAGTTAGCTGGATTTGGATATTGACGATTTGACACAATCCAGGATCGTTTCGTTCTTCAAAGCTGATCCGAGAGTTGTTGTCATGGCAACAGTTCTGCTAGGTCAAACCTGATCGGGAGCAGGTTCAATTCATATAAACAGGATTAGATCGGCTCAGTTCAAGCAAAGATAATACAGAAAGTATGTTCTGAATTCTGATATTTTCTTACAGTAGTAGTTATATACACTTGGGAAAATAGTAAATATTTCTTAACTATATATAAAGTTATAGTCATTAATAAATTAAATAAAGTTATACATATTAATAAACCTTATGCAATCTGCACCCTCGAAATGAAAGTACAAAGACTGCCATCTGGTGCAAAGAGAAAACTTATTGATATGAACTTTTTAGATCGCTTTAGTACAAATTGTGTATAATAGAAATACACAATATGTGACTTTTTTTTAAAGCAATAATACATTTATGCTGACATAAACATGTTTTTATAGTTAATATGCCGGTGATTTGATGCTTCACAAAAGTTGCAGACGCCTTTAATACCAATATGAAAATGCTTTTGTAAACAACCAGTTATTCTTTACACCGATTAAAAAACGGCTACTATAATAAAGAAAATCTTTTCTAAATGTAGAACTAAATACATTGATTTGCATTGAAATACATGATGAATACTCTTGTCTTGACAAATGAAAGTGTAAAGCCTGCAGCTCACAACAAATGTGTAAAGTTATTGCGCGTCATATTTAACAAACCGTCGACTGCTAATTTGATGTAATTTTGCTCACATGGAATTGAATATTAATCAGATGATGTCATTACGCTGCTGTGCCGTCAGCCAATCGTTGCATTGCTGATCATGATTTCGAGGATCGATAGATCTGTCCTTCACAACACACGCAGCGATCTCAGATCAGTTCATCCAGACATTCTAATCTGATTCGCGAACTTGTTTGAAGAACCAAATTAGCGAGAGATCAGTTATCAAGATTAAAAGATCCAGGATCTGCAAAATAATCTTAGATCATTTAAGCGAGGTACGAAGAACGGACCCCAGAGCTCCTTCACGGGACTTCACACTTGTAAACAATCGCTTCATCGGGCTCGCGCGGCTCTCGGTCCCGCCCTGACTCGTCAGCGCTACCAAGCCGACCAATCACAGAGCTTGCGCTATGCGTCGTTGTGACGTGTAGTTACATTTTTTGAGAGGTGCATGTCAGTGACGCCGACGGCCACGGCTATGCGTCTGGGCGGGACCGAGAGCCGCGCGAGCACGATTGTTTACAAGTGTGGAGTCCTGTGAAGGAGCTCCAGATGGAAAGTTTTGCTTTGTGTTTACCTTATGGTTTACGTTGTTGCACGTCCGCCGGTTCCTGCCTCAAAATGAGCGAGTTTGAGCCACTTGTACATTCAGGAAGCGTTCAGAAAAAACAAAACACCAGCGAAGAAACTCGACACAGAGAAAAATTAACACCTCACTGCAACTAGCGTTTCGTAGGTGTTATTGCAGAGCAACTAGCCGTGGGTTACGCCAATCACTTGACGCAGAAGTATAAACCAGGCTTAACCCCAACCCCCAGTGACATCACTCTTAGAAGAAGTGCAAGGAAGGAGGAGCTAGAGCTCAAGCTCCTCCTTGCTAGAGCTCAGTTCTGCAGTGAGCATCACACCTATTACACAATAATTCTTGCCTATCCAGTGTTGAAATAATTGGCTTTATGTCGACCCCTAATCTTTGTTGGCGCTCTGAACTTAACTCGAAGGTTACAGAATTAAGTAAAATGTAATAATCTTCAGAACAACAAAACTGTGGCAGAAGATGACTGACTGCACTTAAAGATTGCTGCTTCGGTATATGTTTATGGGAGACATAATATTGTCATATAAAGAAATATATTGCTGTCAAAGGATTAATCGCAATTTATCACATCTAAAACAAGTATATATTTGAGAAAATGTTTATTTATATTTATAATCACATCATATATACATGTATATATTTACATGTATATACACACATACACACACATACATATGTTTATACATGTACACATTCACATATATACTGTACATATACACACACGCACGCACACACACACACACACACACATGTATATATTCGAGAAAATGTTTATTTATATTTATTTTTTTTGTAATTATATAATACAAAATACTCATAAATATAAATGTAAATATTTTGTCTTAATTTTTTATGTATTTTATTATTTTTTAAATTTATATATACAATATGTATACACCGTGAGTACACACATATTATGTACATATAAACTCTTATTTTGGATACGATTAATCGTTTGACAGCACTAATAAAAATATGTGAAGAGAATAAAATCTACAAGCGTCAGATTATTTCTGTCTAGCTCCATCCCTTGATTAAACCTCATTGATGACCACTGATCAATTGTGACTATTTCCAATTTCATAAGGTTCCTCTTACAGCATCTTTAATATAATTTAATTCAAATATAATCAGTTAAATAGACTTTTAGTTTCTTTTAATAGTTAAAAACATTCATTTAGTTGTTAAAGCGTAAAACAAGATGAAAGGCCATTTAAATGTAAGCGCCGTCAGGAGCAGCAGCTGAGTGCTGAAACTCCATTGAAAATACTGTGGTACAACAAATGTCCATATTTTAAAGACATGGTATGGAATAATGTCATTTAATGCAGTGCTTTTTGTCCGGTCAGAGACCCTCCTTATATCATATCTCAATCAGGCAGTGAAGATCATTGATTTTAAGCTAATCAGATCTTAAACGCTGCGCTTTTACAACAGCATGACAGAAATATTTAAAGATACATGTGCCTCGGTTAGCTAGTGGTGCTTATTGTTATGAGAGCTAATAATGTAGCAAATTAGCAGGAATTTGTGGAGTTTAGTATGTGAAACATTGAAATAAAGTAGTATTTAATAAAAATCTATGATGCTATGCAGGGTTTTTAGCAGAGGTGTGTGGATATAATAGTTCATTATATTCACACGGAGCATCAACATCAATGCTTCTCATTTACATTAAATGAGTGACGTCAGGCATTGCTGAACTGAATTCTGGACTCATCTACGCTACTTTTGGGCGTTGCTCGCTGCAGAAGTTGGGAATTTCTCCAAGTTTCAAGCACCAACAGAAGCATCAGCTAATCAGACCACTTTCATGCAAATACACCAGCTCAGACAGTCGCAGACTGTGAACTAATTTCATTGGCTGACGATGCTATGATGATTGCGTCAGCCCAAACTTCAGACATGACCTTCGTCAAGTGTTGACGCTGAAGCCCCGTGTGAATCGGACGTTATCAAGGCAACCTAAACCTAACACCATAGGAAATTAACTTCCAATAAAATTATAATATTATTAATAAGAATAATAGTCAATGTAATACAATACAGTATACAGCAAAGGCCCTGTCCACACGAACACAGGTATTTTCAAGACCACACTTTTTTTTTTCTACACGGTTTCTTTGTTCTTCACAAGAAACAAGAGCATCGTCTGACTGAAACCGAAACTTTCTGAAAACCTTGGCCAGGGTGAAGATTTTCCAAAACTCTGAGTACAGTATGGTCGTGTGGACGCTGCAACTAGAGTTTTTACCTCATGACCTCAGCATGCTTGCTGTTTTCTCCTTCCTGATTGGCCGACACGGCTGGGTTTACACCAAACACAGAAGACATGAATGAGGTAATTCCGCACTTTTTCATAGCAAGCATGTTGCATATTTCACATTGTTCACGTCGCAGGATGGTAATCTGCCTCTGTTCTCACGTTTGCGTTGACTTGTATGCAGGTTACTCGTGGAAATACTTAATTTTGCATTTGGTGTGAACTCTTTGGTGTAAGCATTAAAGTGTCATTATCGGCCCCTGTTGGTTCGGCGTGCTCTTAATATGCATCAAAGTGTGTTTTTGCATTTTCATGTGGACAATTATTATTATTTTAAATGAAAATGGAGAAAAAAATATGAAAATTCCCATGTATGTATGCACATGACCTAAGAGATCACTTCAAATTCAGCTTTTTTGAATTTTAAAAATAACAGTTTGAGTAAAATGTAATGATGTTTTTTCTTCTGTAATGTACTGATCACACCAAATCTAAAACAAATATTGTGCAATTTAGAGAAAAAATTTAGATGTTTAAATGTAAACTAATGTGTAAATGCTTGTTTAATTTTAAATCAAACACAGTGTTTTAACTTCAGAAGAGTTCAATTACAAAAAATGTAATTACTTTTATGCCGTGTTCACACTATTTACGCGTAAATAGACGCATCAACATTTTGAGTTTACTTGCTTCATTTATTTGTCAAATTCTCTTCACAATAGACATAGATTTGCTTCTGTTTGCCCGGTGACTCTAGCTTTGTTGCTAAATGGCTTACATGGATTTTATTGAAAGAATAGCTGTGTTTATGTGCTTTATGAAGGCTGAAAAACAGCGTAGATTTGTTTGGCGTCGTGTCTAAGTCCACTAGATCCTTTTAGAGCTGTGTGAGCTCATAAACTCCTCCAGAAACTATACCTGGATGATGGAGGCTTTCAGCGGTGCTTCAAACTGAGCTAACCCAGTTTAATGAGCTTTTGTCCGCGTCAGCAGCAGGATTTCCCCTCAAGACACCAACAACAGGCACTATGTCATAGTTATGCCCCTACAAGAGCAAGCTCCTGATTGGCTACCGCAGAGCGAATATCCGGTGAAGTTCAGATTTTCCAACTCAAGCGATTCACGTGTTAAGCGTGTCAAATGCACAAAAAGCTTAACTTGCTCCACTCGATTCGCCGAATTGTGTCATAAGCGCCGCCTCATTCGCACGAATAGCGTCGCAAGATGTGTATTCGAGTCTTTGCATTGACTTAACATGCAAATCACTCACGCTTGATGCTTCATCCACATCTGGTGTGAACGCAGCATTAGAAAAGGAAGTCTTTTGAGGTTAACATTTTTTTACAAATCTATTTTTTTTAAATTAAAATTAAGAAGAAATGCTTAATTTTACTCAAACCTATAACTAATAGAAACCGAGGAATTGCAAGTGTTTTCTATTTTTCATAGCTGATAAGTATATATGTATGTATATATGTATGTAAATATATATATATATATATATATATATATATATATATATATATATATATATATATATATATATATATATATATATATATGTATACACACACACATACATATATATAAATATATATATATAAATATATATATATATATATATATATATATATATATATATATATATATATATATATATATATATACACACACACACACATACACACATACATGTATATATATATATATATATATATATATATATATATATATATATATATATATATGTATGTGTGTATATATATATATATATATATATATATATATATATATATATATAAACATACATACACATACATACATACATACATACATACATACATACATATATATATATAAGGTAAAATGTTTTGCTATCAACAAGCAATTAACTCCTGATTTTTTGCTTAATGGTCAGTAATGAAGTTGTTGGGTATATGTATTAAGTATAAAACATATCTTATACTAATAAAGAGCCAATATCTTAATAATAAGCAGGTAATAAACCTGTAGTTAATAGAGGAAACTGGTAGTTAAACTAAAGTGTTACTATATACAGTACATATTTAAAATAGTAAACTATCTAAATGACAATGTGAGAAAGACCTTTTTTGGCATCACTTCCACGTTCATACTTTTTCCTGGATTTCAAACTCCGCAAACTTCTGCTCTTCTCATTGGCTGTCGGTCCCACGCTGCAGCAGAAGTCGGTAAATGTCAAGCGGTGGTTTTAAGTTTGTCCAGTTCCCCTTGAAGTTCGTCTTTGTGCTCTGATACAATGAAGACGGTGTCATTTGGTGTTAAGTGATCTGCACACTTGCTGTATATGAGCGTGCAGAAAAGCGAAAGGCGGTATAAACGCAGTCTGTAGAGAAGTATAAAATGCGGTATTCAGTGTTAGTGGATGCACCGTCAGTGCCAGTGTATAGACATGACAGCGGTTCTGGCTCATACAGGCCTGCTGATTGGATAATAGTTGTTTCTGTCCGTATCTGCGATCTGAAGGCTGGGTTTGCGTTCAACGTCTGCGTTTTCAGCGTTTTCCACATCCTGGCAGCGAGGAGGACGCTCCTTGAAGAAGTCCGAGATATATCTCACCTGTGACAGAAAGAGATTTAGATTAGATTAGATTAATTATTTTGTGATCGTCAACTCTGTTAGTGGATTCAAAAGGTGAACAATAAGTTTAATCAGTAACAGAATCAAATGTTTCTTTACTGTTACTTTACATTATTAATGGATTTAGTTTACTTTAAATTATACATTTGCTGCATTTCATTCTTGAGGCAGCACAGTGTCTCAGTGGTTAGCACTGTCGCCTCACAGCAAGAAGGGGGGCAGGTTCGAGTCCCGGCTGGGTCAGTTGGCATTTCTGTGTGGAGTTTGCATGTTCTTCTCGTGTTGGCGTGGGTTTCCTCCGGGTGCTCCAGTGTCCCCTTACAATCCAAAGACATGCGGTACAGGCGAATTGGATTAACTAAATTGGCCATAGTGTAGGAGTGTGTGTGAATGAGTTTGTAAGGGTGTGCCCCAGTACTGGATTGTGGCTGGAAGGGCATCCGCAGTGTAAAACATATGCTGGAATGGTTCATTCCGCTGTGGCGACCCCTGATAAATAAAGAACTAAGCTGAAGAAAAATGAATGAACGAATGATGCATTTCATTCCAGTTTTAGAAAAAATGATGGAAAATTGTTTGAAATGTTCTAGAATGAGTCATACACACACACACACACACACACACACACTGACAAATGTATATATACAACTTTAATTTGTTAATATGATATTATATTACATTCATTTATATTAGTCGTGGGCCGTTATCGATGTTAACGTGCTGCGTTAATGCGAGACTCTTATCGGGCGATAAAAAAGATGTCGCCGTTAACCAATTCTCAAAGTGAGGATGGGAGCCGAGTCTATTCTACGCAAGCTATGATGACTTTCACCTTAATTTTTTAGAGCGGATGTATACCTGACCAGTGAGCCATCTGACAAAACAGTGCCCTTCTGAATCAAATCAGCAGGATGCCCCTCTGGATATTTCACTTACTTTGAAGACACGACTGCCTACACTTACATACTTGCCTTAATAGACAATAATATAATTAAGGTGCTTTAGTGAAGTGCTTTCATGTAAGTTTCCTGTAATTTTGGGTGGCAGTTTGGCAGTTTCATATTCACTCATGAACATTTCATTCATGCCCCCGTGACAATCGGGGGTATTAGACACAAATAGGGAGTAAGGACTGGTGAGAGTGTCATGGAATTTAATAACACACACCAACTGGAAAGAAAAAACTTCTGTGTGTGTGAGTGTGTGTGTGGTCCTTTACTGACAGCTGTGTGTGTGGATCTTGTCAAAAATATGGCGAAAGTCCTGCATGACAGTAAATGCTTTTCACTTTCCGTACTTGATGGAATATCCTGGATATCACAAGGTATTTTGCCAAAAAAGACAGGTAACCAAATTAAATTTTTTGGGTGGCTAGAGATGGGTTGCACATAGCCGGACTAGATTGGGTCTACTCTTTACAGAGAAAGTGAAATTACGTCTATTACTTGTAGGTACCTAAACGTTATTGACTTGGCTTACATGATGGAGTATCATAGATATCATAAGCTTTATTTTGCAACAAAAAAAAAAAAACAACAACACGCAACCAAATTTAAGGTTATTCGGGCTAAATTTGGGTTACACATAGCTGGACTAGATCTGCTTGATAGTTCACCTAGATGGTGAAATGACGGCTGTTGCTTGCTGGGTGATAGTTTGATTGTGGTGTTTACTTCAGTAATGCCACTAATATCTGCATACTACACGTGTCCTAATTCCATTTCTGTTTAGTTCAGTTATGACTTTAGTCGCATTAAAATAATCAAAAATCGCTGTTTGGAGCTTATGTAAGCCTTCATGTTTAACTGAATATACAGTTAGTAAACACAAGTACATATTATTGAACATCATTTATTTTCATCACCAGTTATCATAGTAGGACAGTTTCTCAAGCAGTTTGTGATGCATTTTGGAAACAGGAGATGAGCCCCTGGTCTAATGCGCCACCTGGCTTGAGAAACCCACTCTCAAAGACTTACTTTTAGTCATTATTTGGGTAGCACACATATTCTAAATGCCTTCGGCAGAATTCAAATGAGCAATTTTAATCTACAATAATCTGGATTAAATCCAAGATTACAGTGAGATTAAGCTAAATTTAAAAAATGATCTATGCCCACCTATAATATCAATAAAGAATTTTTAAAGTTTTAGGCACTTGTGTAAAAATACTGTAAAATGAGGATGCTTTCAAAAATAATGCATGAATAGATTTTATTTATCATTTTACTTATATTAACTGATCACACTTTGCATTTAAAACACTTAAGACATTTTTTCAGGTAGCTTTACAGGTAGGCTTTTTAAAGCATCTTAGAGATATTGCCAAAATTCTTCTGGATTTAATTTGTTCTGTTTCTTTATGTCACACTAGACAGACTGGATGATCAGATCAGATCTGTGTGTGTTCTCAGACAATAATCTTACTGTAGAACTGAAATTAATGACAAAAATAATGTTTGCAAATGTAAATTGATATTTCAAATCAGAAGAATTAAACCCCCTTTAATTTTTTTAAATTTCTTTTAAATATTTCCCAAATGATGTTTAACAGAGCAAGGACATTTTCACAGTATGTCTGATAATATTTTTTCTTCTGGAGAAAGTCTTATTTGTTTTATTTCGGCTAGAATAAAAAAAAGTTAAAAAAATTTTAAAAGCCATTTTACAGTCAAAATAATTAGCCCCTTTAAGCTAATTTTTTTTTTGATAGTCTACTGAAGAAACCATCATATTACAATAACGCCTAATTATCCTAACATGCCTTGTTAACCTAATTAAGCCTTTAAATGTCACTTTAAGCTGTGTAGAAGTGTCTTGAGAAATATCTAGTAAAATATTATTTACTGTCATCATGGCAAAGATAAAAAAATCAGTTATTAGAAATGACTTATTAAAACTATTATGTTTAGAAATGTGTTGAAAAAAAAATCTTCCTCCGTTAAACAGAAATTAGGGAAAAAAATAAACAGGGGGGCTAATAATTCTGACTTCAACTGTTTGTGTATATATATATATATATTCATATCCTCCGTGTGCTCTGGTTTCCCCCCCAGTCCAAACAAATGCGCTATAGGTGGATTAAATAAATTTAATTGGCCGTAGTGTATGAGTTTGAATGAGTGTGTATAGATGTTTTCCAGTACTGGGTTGCAGCTGGAAGGGCATCCGCTGTATAAAACATATGCTGGATAAGTTGGTGGTTCATTCCGCTGTGGTGACCCCTGATGATTAAAAAGACTAAGCCGAAGGAAAATGAATAAATGAATGAGAACATACATATTTGAAAGAGAAAACAATAAATATAACAATAACAACAAGTGACAGGAGGGTTCTTGCTTCTTCACAATGAAAACAAAATTACTATTTTTGCAACCGCATTCATTTTCTATACGCAAGCTTTCATTTCCGTATTTTCTACTCTTATTTTCACAGTAAACTTAAGCAACAGTCTCACCGTGAGAACAGCGACCAGTGCCCCCTGCAGGAGACCCACCACCACGTCACTCCAGTGGTGTTTGTAGTCCGACACGCGTGTGTATCCCACATAAATGGCAAAGGCCACCAAGAAGAACTGAATTGTGGGACGGAGGAGACGAGCCCATTTGGATGCCAAACGTGCCTGGACATAGAGCTGCACAAAACAACCACAGATGACACAACATTCACAGGGGATATGGGAAATAGTACCAATGTAATCAAAACTAAGCATACTGACTTTGTAAGCTCACATTGCTAGTTTTGTGGTGAACAACTCATCTGTGCATGCCATTAAGAAAGTCCTTGTAGACTTTAACTGAAATCTGAAAATGCACTTCCTGTTTGTTTTCAGTTAAATCCTCAGATTATATCTGTCTGAGGTATTGGGCGGGGCTAACACATGTAACCACGCCCCTCCAGCTGTCCGTTTTGACAACAAACAGAAATGGTGAGCGGGAGGAGGAGTCTGTTAGGTTGTATTTAGTCTCCCCAAACACTTTTTTACAGATCATTCTGAATGAAATGCCTACTTTACTACTAGAGCTGTGAACCTACACTAGTCTCACGGTTCGGTTACGATTATCATGCCATCGATTTGGTTCAATTCGATATTTCGGTGCATCACGGTGCATTGACGATGCTTTTCATACACAGTTTTATATTTTCTTCACAGCAGCAGTTCTTGTATTAAAATGTATGAATATATTTATATTTATATATTATTTGTAATACAATTTTGTCATTTAATACAAACAGTCAGATATATAAACTGTAACTTTAAACAAAACAAGCATTTAGCAAATAATATAAACAAATATAAATATCCAGCTCACTCTCTTATCCTTGTCTAGTTCTCTTACACCTCTTTGATTGGTCACACCCTCAACAAAAACGGTTGCGATTAGCTCTTGCGCGCTGCGCTCTTCACAGATGAGTGATAAGCGGCAGGCAGCAGCGGCGATCACAGCTGATGTATGATAGACACGGTGGAGAAAACTCTGCAGACACACGCTTGTTTCTTTATCCAGAAGTAACGCTGTAAAACAGCTGAGAGGAGAAGAAAAGCCACGCCAGCAGGTCAAATGGGCCACTGTGTGTGTGTGTGAGAGAAATGGAGTACTTTTATTCTCTCGATCTCAGTGAAATAGGGGCTTTTGTTGTATATGTCAGTGAAAGACTGATCCAGCAAACACACACAGTGAAATTGTGCACAGTTTATGAGTTTTAAGTAGTTAGAGTGTTTTAAATACTCGCGATCGCCTTCCTCGCGACAGAGCGCATATGAGGTAAATGAGGTCAGTAATGTTACTAAATGAAAACAACAGTTTAGAACTCGTCTCTTTTATTGCATGACTACCATGGCCGTTCACTAACAACGACAACAACTCCCGCTCACACCGGAAGTGACCTTTTAACATCACATAAAAGTCCTACTTCCTTTCTATGTGCAGCATCCACATTTACGGATGTCATCACCTGGAATAGAACTTAACAAGTAATAACCGGTTAAGATTATTACTGAACCGAATTGTCTGCGTCTGCATCGCGATGCACCGAAGAAACGATTAAATTTGACACCCCTATTTAATACATCCAATTAGTTCGCAGTAGAAAAACAAGCCACACCCACTGTTTGCTCATTTAACATTTTGTTTCTCTTGGAACTGTCACAATATGGAAAAAAAGGTTGCAGTTTCCAGTTCATGTTGACTTTAAAAATCCTGTGTAATTAAAATCAAAATAACTAGTGTAACTGTATTAATTAGCTAGCTAATTATATTAACTAGTGTGCTTTAAAACCGTGACAAAATTCACTTTAAGAAAATGTAAAACCGATCTAAATCTTGCCGTTCGTCACTTCCTCTTAAATGATTTTTTTGATGTCACCTCATACTTCAGTTTCTCATCAAATCTTCTGACCAATCAGATGCCCTCTAGTATCTGACATGCCCCGTCCCCTTCTTCTCATTTGCTTTTTAATTTGATGCGCTTGATTCTCACTGGCAGAGCTGTGATAAAACCAAACGCTATTGGCTGTTTTTCTAAAGGCGAGGAGCTACACAATGCTGTCCCTCTCCTAATTTCAGTTAAGATTACTTCAAACAGCAACTTAAAAATGCACAATTCAAAGACCTTTAACATTAAATAGGAGGAAATGAGTTATATGCCACTGTCTGTTATGGGAAAGCACCTAATGAGAATAAGACTCACTTCTTGACTACTGACACGTCTGAACATGAGTGAAACTGGAGAGTTTATTAAAGACCCCGCATGTTGGCCAGAACCCTTATGACTTCCTTTCTTCTGTGGATCACTTACACTGAGAGAAGGAAATGTCATGTGGGTTTTTAGAAGACATGAGTGAGAGTAAATAATAAATAAGCTGTACTTTTAGGGCAAATTGATCATTAATCTAATTTGTTCAGGGTTTAGGTTCATTAGGTAAAAGTCTATATTAGTGGTCCATTGACACATTCATTCAAGAGATGCATTAAACACTTTGATTCATCCAGTAACAAAACAATTGATTTTTTTTTTAACAAATAAATCACTAAATCTTTTTATTCAAGATATTTGTTCAAAAAAGATGATTCAACCCTAGATATTAAATTGAATTAGTGAAGTCTTCTTTGGTGACTCGTTAAATTATTTGTTCAAGAGATTTGCTCAAAAATGTAGATCAGTAATGTCTGAATTAAAAAGTCATTCAAGCTTTTTTAAAATCGATTTTAAAACAAACATCACACTCTTTGACTCTCAGACTCGTGCAGCTCTTGATTTAAAGCTGGGCACTCTGGGAATGTGTTTGGCTGTAGTTTATGGTCTCGGTCGCGTTTCCTGTGATTTCTTTATCTCTCTGCACTGCTCTCTGTGTCAGCATGATTGCAGGAGAGGAAGAGAAGTGTGAAAACTCACCGCCAGAAACAACATGCAGTACATCCCGAATGAGGAGTGACCCGAGTAGAAGGACAACCTACAGGACAACAGAAAGAGAGAGAGAGAGAGAGAGATCATTCTCACACTTCACAACAACACAATTATGGCTCATTATGTCCTTTATGGGAAATACTTGACTTTTTTTTGTTTGTGTCAGTTTGTTTATTCAGTTTACTCTCATTTGTATTTCAGTTTTAATTTGAGTCATTTTAGAATTGATTTCTGTTAGTAGTAAAATTGACTTTATTTTTAAGTTTTTCGAAATGTAACAGTTTTAGGTTTTGTTAATGGTTCACGAAACCCTCGAGTACTTTTTTTGAGATGTTAACGGATTAGTGCGTGTTGAGCATCAGTTAAAACAATGTTAGCACCTGGAAAAACTGGATAATTTGCAGCTTTTGTCAGCTAATTTCAGCTTCTGGGTTTAGTGGTGATATTGGTGAAGTTATTATTATTTAATTAATTAATTAATTTTTTTCAAATGTAACACTTTTAGGTTTTGTTATTAATTATTATTTTGTATCAATATTGTGCGTCAATACAGCTTAATACATAAAACTCAAAATTTAATTGAAAACTAAAAAAAAAATTATTACAATTATGTTAACTATTTATTTTTATTCAAATTGTTCATAATGTAACAATTTTAGGTTTTGTTAATACTAGCAATACCGTGTGACAATACTGTGATCCAAAACTTAAATATATATTTTTCGAAATGGCGAGGCAGTGGCGCAGTAGGTTCGCCTCACAGCAAGAAGATCGCTGGGTCGAACCTTGGCACAGTTGGCGTTTCTGTGTGGAGTTTGCATGTTCTCCCTGCCTTCACGTGGGTTTCCTCCGGGTGCTCCGGTTTCCCCCACAGTCCAAAGACATGCGGTACAGGTGAATTGGGTAGGCTAAATTGTCCGTAATATATGAGTGTGTGTGTGTGTGTGTGTGTGTGTGTGTGTGGATGTTTCCCAGAGATGGGTTGCGGCTGGAAGGGCATCCGCTGCGTAAAAACTTGCTGGATAAGTTGGCGGTTCATTCCGCTGTGGCGACCTAAGATTAATAAAGGGACTAAGCCGACAAAAAAAAAGAATGAATGAATGATATTTTTCGAAATTACAATTATTTAAACTTTTTATATCTGTTGGTAAATTAACATTTTGAATTTTATTTTACATTTTTCAAAATTGGTTATATTTTTTGCTAATAATATCAAAACTAAGGGCTCTATTTTAAAAAGCATTAAGCATTAAAAGGCGTTTCCGAATCCACTTTTACTATTTTAAGGATGAAGAGAAATGTTCTAAGGACCCTATCATACACCCGGCGCAATGTGGCGCAAGACGCGACACAATTGTTGTTTGCTACTTTCAGCTCGGCGCAAGAGTCGTTTTGACATATTGCGCCACGCTGTTTAAATAGCAAATGCATTTGCGCTCATATGTGCACCCATAGGCGTTCTAGTCTAAAAAAGCAGGCGTGTTTTGGCACGTTGCTATTTTGAGAAACTGTAATAGTCTGTTCTTTAGACCAGAACAAAGCCGGTGTAAAGTCCGGGGCAGAGTGCGCCTCGCTTACACACTGCTTAATACACACAAGATGTAGAGCAATACGCAAATATCTTTATATATGAAAAAGAATTAATATATTAAGGATATACAGGATATAATAAGAATATATATAGCATATAAATATAAAGGATTAAAATATTACAAAACACCTTATTGGAAAAAATGAACTGTGCGGCAATACTGTATTTAAAATGTAAAACTTCAAATTTAAAAAAGGAAAAAAAAAACTATTTCACAATATACCATTTTTTTAAAGCATTATAAATAACAACAATAATAATGAAGATAATAATAATAATAATAATAAAAATAATAATAATATTACCACCACATTTAAAGTCCTATTTTGATTTTCCCATAAAAAATTCCCATAAATGGCAGGTCACTCCTCAAACTGTATTTTCCTAACAATCAAAAACAAAACAATGTAAAAAGTGCCACGACCACAGTTCACACATCCCAGTTCACGTATTATCAAAACTATAAATACTCCTAAAAACAATTGACATTTCAAAACACAAATAAGACCTTCGAACCGCAAAGGTCAAAGCCTAAGAAAGCACAAATGATACTGGACAAACAGGAAGCACAACAACAGGTGACGAATATCAATGAGTCCAGGAAGTGAGGTCATCAGTGTAGGACCTGTGACACCATTCTTCCTGCCCCGTGTGTGTGTGTGTGTGTACTAGGCTTGGGCGGTATCCAAATTTTGATACCGTCAAACCGCCTCCATATTTTACCCCGGTATCCGGTATTACCGGCGTAATAAAAAAAATTATGACGTAAGGCTCAGACAGCATCACCAAACTGTTGGCTTAAGCCTAAACCATTCAGAAACTGAATACTTTCTATGCGACCTTAGGCTCGCGGTCAGAGAGAGAGAGAGAGAGAGCGCGCAAAGCGACGCACAGCACCTCTCTCTCTCTCTCTCTCTCTCTCTCTCTCTCTCCCTTTTGCACACACACACACACACACATCTCTCCCGCGATTTATTCAGAAATTTACTCCCACACCGTAAGAAATCTGGCCGGCTCCCGCGGAACAGCAGTTATACCCGAGGTCCCGAGTCCGACAGGTACATTTTGATTGACAGCTTTATACAGCCCAAACCCGTTCACAGCCTACATTAAAATGTGCTCATGCACACAGCTCTAATGCATTTTTTTCAAGAATGAGTCATTTATATGTTTTAACATCATTTATTCGTAACAAGCGTAGACTATAGGCCACTTGGAAGTTGGAACAAAGAAATAAAATAAGTCCTACAGCTGTAACATCGTAACATCTCAGCACTCTATAGGTCTAGGTACATGCACTTAGCCTTTAAATTAGCCTACACACCAATGAAAAGTAATCTTGCTTAACAAATCAAATTAAAATAAACTCTAAATGATGACGGGTATTTTGGCAATATCGAAATTAAGATAAAGGCTCTGCAAGATGTGTTTCTCCACTTCTCTTCACAATCTGGCATTAAGGCGGCGGTGAAGCTGAATATTAAAAGAATAATGCCACCATTAGTCTGTATACTCTGTCTACATTATGTATATATGGTTTAATTAATATTTATTTATAATTGAAAAAAACCTTTACGCACCAAGATTAGGCTACGTGTGTTTGTGGAGGAACATTATTAAATCCACTGGCTTTAGCGCAGTCTCTCACTCATGCTGCGTCCATCAGCTGAACACCCTTTCCTGCGGCTACAGGTCGAGATGCAGAGTTCTGATCCGGCTGATTTTGCAAGTTTTTGGTAGGATTGTTTGTTCATCTTCTAACATGCATTTAATTTTCCAAGAAATGCAGTTTCACTTTTAGCGAATGGCCTCTTCTTTTTACCTGTCAGCTTGCGGTTTAGGGCTCTACCGTAATACGCAGTGTATGAGCGACCGCGAAATACCTGCGGCTGGAATAACCGCTCCTTCTGAGCTAGTGACTGACTTGACCGCCGTCAAAATTCTCTTTTTTTACTACTTCGTCATCATTTGTTTCACCTTTGCAGGGATGGATTTTAATGCAGGGATTTGGATTTTTTCGGGTCTCGCCGGGTTCGGTCAAAGATCTTTAGCTCTAATGCAAACCTCTCGTTCATATTAACCACGTCTCCCTTCTGTTCAGTCTAAACTGCCAAACTGCAGGACACTTTGAAGCGCGACTCGTCACGTCACCTCTCCCCCTCCCCCTCCCTCTCCCCCTTCTCTCCCTCCCTCTCCCTCTTCCTCTCCCTCTCTCCTCCACACTGTCCCGTGATGACAACCACACATACGTTTTTGTAGGCATTAAATAAAGGATATTTAATATTTTATGACGGTATAACGGTATTGAAACTGACACCGTTGCTATTTTTAGATCCTGCGGTATACCATAATACCGTAATACCGCCCAAGCCTAGTGTGTACCTGGACTCAGTCACGTTTCGAGCATTTCCAGTGCAGTTTATCTCCAGCATGTAGCCTTCACACACTGCTGGAGCACAAACCGACATGAAGTTTGGCCGCAGGCGTCCGATGGTGTACTTGGCCATATCGGTGAGAGACTGACTCACACACGCCCCGAACAGAAACGTCCCGACCACTTTATAGAGCGCTGCAGCGTACTGGTTGAAGTCTGAGTTTGAGTAAAGACGCTTGGTGTAGACCAGGTAAGCTTCGCCAGATATGATCTGCAGGAGAGAAAACCACACAGATTAGAGAAACAGTTATTTTTTTTTAATGCAAGAAATAATGTCAGAATTCTGAGAAATAGAGTTGCAATTTCTACATGAAAAGTCTGAATTCCCAGTTATAAAATCAGAATTCTGAGAAATAAAGCCGCAATTGCAAGTTATATAGTCAGAATTGCGAGTTTCCGGTTATGCCGCGGTCACACTAGATTGAGCATGCAAAATTCTGTAGCACAGCGCAGTGAAGAGGCGGGAGGTCATGTTTTGATCTTTGATTGGTCTCACACAGTCACGTGATGTGATTTCGCAGGAGTTCACCAAGCTTGAACTTTTTAATAAGGATTTCCAGATCCGATCACGTGATCGGAAATCGGACCTGATCACACAGTTTTTGCCATAGAAACTGTGAGATATGTCAACTTGGGATTGCCTGCTGGGTATCTGAGGTTGAGGTTAAGTTGAGGTGCTATTTGTTTTATATCAGATTTTTTTTTATTGACTATTGCACTGAAGTCCAAAAGTTAAAATTTATGTTATTTATTACTTGATTGTTCAAGCTACCTACAGAAATGTACTGTTTGTTAAGCCTAAAGGCACATGACGTCATATTGACGTTATACCCCAACGTCATGAGGACCTCAGAACCCAACATCAGACCGACATCAATGTTTGACGTCAAACCTAAATTCAACCAAATACCAAAGTCTAATCATGTTACACCTTGACGTTGTGTGGACGTTACCACTATGACATTTATCAGATTTTGGATTTTGATCATTTTCTAACACAACCTACAATCAACCAAATATCAACGTAATTTGATGTCGTTATTGAAAATTCTGCTAAATTCTGTAGTATGGCGCTGCGAAGAGGCAGGAGGTCATGTTTTAATTTTCGATTGGTCTCACGTAGTTGCGTGATGTGATTTTGCAGGTCAGAGTTCAACAAAGCTTGAACCTTCCAATAGAGATGTCCAGATCCCATCACGTGATCACGCAGTTTTAGACAATTGCCATAGAAACTGTGAGATAGATAAACTTGGGATTGCCTGCCTGGGATTTTCAAGTTGAGGTGCTGTTTGTTTTATATTAGATTTTTATATTTACTGTTGCACTGAAGTCCAAAAGTTAAAATGTATGTTATTTATTACTTAATTGTTCAAGCTACCTACAGAAATGCCCTGTTTATTAAGCCTGCAGGCACAGGACGTCAACATTACGTCATATTGACGTTATATCCCAATGTCATGAGGACATTGGATTTTGTTTGGAAATTAAAATCGGGTTGACGTCAGAACCCAATGTCAATGTCCAATGCTCAAAATTAACTAAATATTAACATGGTTATTGAAAGTTAAAATAACATCTAAAATGAACGGAGGTCTATCTCTCCCAAATTTCATGATGTATTATTGGGCGTGTGCTTTTAAAAATATTAACTCCTTTAACATCCCCTCTAACACTCTCCCCATTTGGTTAGCTATTGAAATGGAAGACTGTGATCCATATTTACCTGCAGCCCAAGTACTTTCACCTTTACCACTTGACAAAACAAAGGACATTCAAAACCCAATCATACATAATTTGTTTCGTAAATGGAAACAAATTAAATCACACTTTACCCACAAGACGTTACCTCTTTCTTTACCAATTGTTAAAAATCCATCCTTTCCCCCTTTTAATTTACATCTGATGTTTACTAATTGGAGGAAATTAGGATTATGTTGTATCCGTGACCTGTATATTGAGGGTAAATTTGCTTCCTCTGCACAATTGCAAACAAAGTTCAAATTACATAACAATAATTTCTATAGATATCTACAGGTTAGAGATTACATTCGAAAATTCATGCCAGATTTCGATACACAACCACAATCTTTGCTTGATGAATGTTGCACTATATCCCCATATAAAAATAAATTTATCTCTAATATATATATAACAAATTACAAACAATACCCCCCCCCCCCCCCATCCAATAAATATAAGGATAGCTGGGAGAAGGACATGGGCACCCATATATAGGAAGAATCTTAGGAACACATACATTCCTGCTCCAATAATACGAGACATTGTCTTATACAATTCAAAATTATACATAGGCTTCACTTTTCAAAAGTAAAGATCCACAGCATTTTCCCAAACACTTTATCCAACTGTGATAAATGTCAGTCCCTCAATGCAACACTTTTCCATGCTTTTTTTCTTGCCCGAAGGTCACAAGCTACTGGTCTGATGTATTTAATGTATTGTCAAGAATTTTTAAGACTGCACTGTTACCTGAATCATTGTTGATTATTCTTGGCACATCAGAGTTATTTAGAAAATTTACCTCAGCCCAACAGCGGTTCATTTCATACTCTAATTACTGCAAAAAAAATAATAACTTTAGATGTCATGGAAAGGATTTGGCTTTGAGATCTCTCCAATACTTTACATCTAGAAAGAATTAGATATCTGTTGAAGGACAATCTCTCAGGTTTTTATAATATTTGGCAACCCTTCATAGACTTCTTCCAATCAGTATCTGTATAAACACGTATTTTCTTTCTTTTTTTTTTTAATATATAAACTTATTGTACTTCTTGCTACAAAATTGTATTATACTTCCACATTGTTTGTCTTTTCTGCTTTGTTTTATATGTATATTTACACAAAAATATTTGAGCCTTTTTTATATTGTTGACTGAAATTGTATAATATATATATATATATATATATATATATATATATATATATATATATATGCTCAAAAAAAAAATATTAAAATAACGTCCTTAAAGGCTGGCTAGACATTGAATTTTGGTTACCTGACGTCATGACCTAAATCTAACCTATTATTAACGTCTTATGATGTTGTGTGCTTGCGGGGTAACAGAGTTGTTGAACATTAAAACAAGGTGCATAAGATTCAAAATAAGGAACATCCTGGATCCGTTTCTTTGCTCTTTTGCTTTGTTTCTTTTTTTTAATATATTATAGAAGTATCGGATCGGGTTTCGGTATCCGTAGATACTCCAAATCAAATGACCCAAACTCGGACTTGAGAGCAAAAAAACCTGATCGGGACATCCCTACTTTCCAACACAGCAAACTGCAAAACTTGTCGCACGAGCTTGCGTTTCCAGTCTGTCGTATTCACATGTGCATGAATGGAAGTCTATGGCGAGAAAACTGTTATATGTTATGATTTATAAAAAGCACTTTGAATTGCCATTGTGTACTGAATGTGTTGCACAAAACTTGCCTTGAGTAAATATCTTTGTAGATGACTCACAGTGAGAGTTGATGAATCACACTGAACTAATCACAGTGTTCTCTCAGGACATCTGACAATAATACAAACCAACCTGCATCTTTACACAATCAAACACAACACAGAACATTCCTTTCAAAATCAACACAGCTGTCTCTTTCCTCTCCAGCAGTTATATGAAGTAATTTCCAAATTCTTTTGTCTTTGCCATGATGCCATTATATAATATTTGACTAGATATTTTTCAAGATACAAGTGTTACGCTCAAAGTGACATTTAAAGACTAAACCCAGGTTAATTAGGCTAGTTAGAGTAATTAAGCAAGTCATTGTATAATGATGGTTTGTTCTGTAGACAATGGAAAAATATATCCAGGTATATTGCTTAAGAGGGCTAATAATACTGTCCTTAAAATGCTCTAAAAATAATTAAAAACTGATTATATTCTAGCCAAAACAAAACAAATAAGACTTTCTCTAGAAGAAAAAATATTATCAGAAATATTTTGAAAAAGTTCTTGCTCTGTTAAATATAATTTGGGTAATATTTAAAAATAAATAAATAAATAAATAAATAACATTTTGACACAACTGTATAATAGTTGTATAAATACAACAGTTCTGTCTGGTTCTTGAATCTGATTGGCTGATAGCTGTGCAATTTTTTGCCAGTAACATCACACAAAGTCCTCTTCACCCTTCACCTTTGTGTATTACTCCGCCCACATACAGCCAGCAACAAGCAGAGACACTACAGTTTGACAAATATTACTGTTGTTAGACAAAAAATGTACTTTTAAGGCTTTTTTAGTCAAGAATGTAGTTGTTTAGATTGTAACTATGCAGTTCATTTGTAAAAAATAGTGCCTTGCTCAATGTGTTCTCTTGAGCGTGAAAAAAAGCTGAAAAACGGAAGCCTCATGGTTTTTAAGGAGGACCAGATAGAGTCAATAAGAAGCTGCAAATAAGAAGCTGGATTCAGCCTCGTACCTCCTTATCGCAAACACAACAGCAGTCTGGTAAGTTAGTGATTGCTCTGTTTTTCTCTGTTTGTTTTTACCTTTTAGATGTAAGCACGCATGTATGGGAGTTCAGTTCAGTATCACTCTTTTATTACAATAATGCAACATTTTATTTTGCGACGGATGTTTGAGTGTCTTTTCCTTTTGCCAACTCATTGGACTTGTAAGTCCAATATGAAAAGCGAAATAGTTTCTGTCTCCTTTTTTTATTCCTTAAAGTCTCCGGGTAAACGCTGGGACACCTTGCACCCGTCACAATACCGATGGCAACAGAGAAATACTGTAGACTGTAATATACTGTAGGGAGAAATCTCTGTAGACGAAGGGCATTTCATGTCACGTTCAGCATTATAATCTTAAAATGTGGCCAAAATTTATATGCTATAGAGAATCATTCAAACGCTAGCTCTAAAGTGACGTTGGTGAATTAGTAACGGCTTCTGCTGTTCTGACGTTATCTGCAGATGTGAATGAACGGCGGAAGAAAGTAGTTCCTAATACAAAAGGGTTTTAGACTATCTGTGTTTGATTTTCTTTTTTATGTACAAGGTTTATGTACAAAATCTCTGTTTCATATTCAATTCAAATCAAATGCGGTGCCACGCGAACTGTTCACCCGAGTCTCAAAAAATTCGATTAGCTCCACTAGGGGTTATTTCACAGACAAATGTCGTAATCGCAGTATTACAAGTCAAGAGCATATTCATGTAATACAAGCAATCGAATCTCTTTGCTCGTGCACCGATTTCCTGTTTGTGGACAAAACTGCAAATTTTCTCACTTTTAAATATACACTGATCGTGCACAAATGCACTTGTGCGCTCTAAGTACACTGTTCCCTCTTCCTTTTGTGTTTTTTGATATGATTTATATTAGTACACTATTTAATACCAATCACCAAAATACTAAAATAGACTTACATATTACATATTATTCAATTAATCTGTTGTGGTAATACCATAGTTGCTGTGGTAACACAACAAGTGTAACATAAACAAACCACCCAGTGCTGTAGTTTTTCTTTTACAATATAGGGTCTATTATTCTACAATTCACCACACTTTATTGTAGTAAAACAACACTGTATTTACTTTTATCAGTTAATACTACACTACAGTATGCTGTAGCATCTCTGGAGAGCAAAAGCACGAAAAGAGGAGGAAACACAAGACACAAAATATATGAATCCGCATTGTCCGACAGAGCTAGAGTAGACCGTTTACACATGAGCTGCGAGTGTTTTGAGTGCACGCAAGAAGTTGTCCACGAACAAAGGAAACTGGCGTGTGAGCAAAGAGATTCGCTCTCTAGTATTACATGAATGCGCTCCCGACTTGTAATACTGCGCTTACGACATTTGTCAGTAAAATATTGCCATACTCCGCCAGCCGAAATCACGTGGCGCGCAACCACAGGGAACCTCCGCAAACACATCGATGACATCACAGTCGCTGCGCGCATTGAGATTGGCTATTGCAAGTTGACCTTTTTTGATGTTGTAATTCTGCAAAATATAATTGGACAAGTAAAATAAAGTACTACAACACCCCGAAAACCTAGCGACAACAACAAATCATAATTTAAATGAACATTAATGTTATATGAACATTATAACAGCGTTACATGGACATCGGAAAAATAAGAACTGTGCAAAAATATTTAAGACCTAGAACAGCGAATTTAAGACTTTTTAAGGCCTTAAATTTTGATTTTTAAATTTTAGACTTTTTAAAACCATGCGAAAAACTTATAAAAGCAATATCACATGAGTAGCAGTGCGATGTGGCTGTATATTGGCACTAGTGGGAGGCGTGCATTAGTGTTATACCAGTGATGATATAAAGCCACATCGCACTGCTACAAGTGTAATATTACGTTTATACAACAATTAAACAGCATAATCATGTGTATAAAAAAGAAAATCAAACATGCAGAGTCTCAAAACCCTTTTGTATAAGGAACTACTTTCTTCCGCCATTTATTCACATCTGCAGCTGACGTCAAAACAGCAGAAACTGTTACTCATTCACCAACGTAACTATAGAGCTAGTGTTTAAATGATTCTCTAGCGTAATGTCTAAAGTGATGACAAAACAGATGATTTGCTCACATTTTAAGATTATAAGGCTAAACATCATGAAATATCATCAGTCTACAGAGATTTGCCAGTATTTCTCTGTTGCAATCGCGAGATCACAATATTACTATATTATAAATACAGCACTACAACATACAAAAGAGAGAGATGGACTTAAAAATGTACTTATTTAATAATGATTTGATCAGCTGTAGTTTGAAATTACATTGTTTTTCTCTAGGGCTTATTATGCGTTCTGTCGTCATCTTGTGGATGAACATTGTCAACCGTTTTTGCTCAAGGACAGGCTGATGGCCGCCAGTCTTTCAGAAATGATAAATATTTAAAATAGGCACTATCTTTATAAATAAACTGTATAGTTGCCATCTAAACAACATTCTCAACTAAAAAAAGCCTCAAAAGTACATTATGCTGTCCAACAGCTGCAATATTTGTAAAATTGTAGAGTGTCCTCTGCTTGTTGCTGTATGTGGGCGGAGTAATAGACAAGGGTGAATGTTGAAGAGTTAAGAGACTGGACTGGTGCTGTTACTGGCAGAATATGGCACGGCTATCAGCCAATCAGATTCAAGAACCACACAGAACTGTTATATCCACTATTACTCCTAAATTAAAAGAAAAGAAAATTCTCCCGAAGACAAATATAATATTATATACTGTGAAAAAAATCCTTGCTCTGTTAAAATCACTTCAGAAATATTTGGGGAAAAAAAAGTCCATTTTAATTTTAATGTCTTTGCTTTCAGCTATATGCCACTGCAAAGGTATTTCCAACTTGAGTTAACTTCTAATAAAAGATTGAAATAGAACTTCACTCTGAGTATAGCGAGACACCGAACCACATTAAATCTCATGTGCATGAATGTGAGAAATATATTTCCGCTGCAGTTCACTGAATGGCCACCGGTGTCGCTAAAAACAAGGCTTTCTGAATTTTGTCGTTTAACCATTGAGACTTACGATAATGACGGAGCAGGAGATGGTCACGGCCGCCATCATTTTGTGAGAGATGGTGTCTGGTCTGTAGGGGTATTGGATGGTCTCGTCGTTGCAGTAAACACCTCGATGGTACGGCCGGTACATGATGGTCATTATGATGAATGGCATCGCCACTGAAACACAAACAACAGAGTCATTATTGAGCTCAGATAGCCGGCTCAGGAACGCACATCAAAATAAATCATCAGACATGGATTAGATTAGATTAGATTAGATTCAACTTTATTGTCATTACACATGTACAAGTACAATGCAACGAAATGCAGTTTAGGTCTAACCAGCAGTGCAATAGCAGCAAGTGCAGGATACAGGAATAAGTTATAAAGTGCAGTTATAGAAAACTATGGTGATATGGTGATATTTACAGATGGCACACTGTTTCAACATTTAATCTATACACCACACTTTTTGGATACTAGTATTTTTTTTACTAATACATATTCAGTAGCTACAAAATAAGTGCCTTTTCATTATGAAAGCGATTATTTATTGTGCTAAATATTATTTTATTTTGGTTTGTTTTCAGTGCCAGTTTTAGTTTTTAATTTATTGTGATTTTTTTTCTGCTTTTAATTTTAGTAAATAACATTTATTTGACAAATAGATTTAGTTTATAATTTAAATATTATTTTGTTTCAGGTTGTTTTTCGATGCCTGCCTCAGTTTTTGTTTTTTTTTTCATTTATTTATTTCTTGTTTTCAGTAAATAAACTCATTTTAGTTAATTATTTTTTGTTAATTTTATTTCAGTTCATTTTTTGTGAATTTTGTGAGGTACATTCAGTTTTAGTTTTTCATTTATTGTGTTTTTTTCTAATATTATTTTAGTTAAAGAAAACATTTTTTTGACCGTTTTAGTTTTGTTTAAATTGAAACAATTTGTTTATTTTTTGTTTATTATTTTATTTTGTTTTTCGTTTAATTCAGTTTTAGTTTTTTTTTGTTTATTGTGTTTTTTTATTTTGTTTCAGTAAATACAATTTTTGACAAATATTTTTTAGTTTTAGTTTAAATATTATTTTACTTAGTTTCTTTTTCAGTGATTTTTATTAATAATTATTTTACTTCAGTTCATTTCTTAGTGACTTGTAAGTTTTATTCAGCTTTAGTTTTTATTCTTTTCGTTTTCTAATTTGATTTAAGTATATTACCTTTTTTGACCAATATTTTTAGTTTTATTATTATTTTCATTTCAGTTCGTTTTTAGTTTCAATCAGTTTTAGTTTTTCATTTATTGTGATTTATTTTCTAATTTTATTTCAGTAATTGATAATTTTTTAAAATATAGTTTTAGTTTTTGTTTAAAACAAAACGGTTTATTTAATTCTTTCGTTTCGTTTATTATTTTATTTCGGTTTGTTTTTCAGGGATTTTTGTTAGTTTGATTTAGGTTTTTTTTGTGTGATTCTTTTCCTAGTTTTACTTCAGTAAATTATTTTTTGCTTTCGTTTGATTATTGTTTTATTTCACGTTGCTTTTCCATTTAGTTAAAAAATTTCATTCAAAAAACGACTTTGCTTCATGTTCGTGTATCTGTGTTTGCACTTGGTGATCAGCAGTGAAGAGTGGGGAACCAATGACCTTCAATCACAGTCATTTCTTTTGAGCACATGAACACGAAGGCCAATCAGCAGTGTTTAAGAACATGCTCAACAGCGCTCAAATGGTAGCAGGAAATGGACGTTTTTAAAATTTCAGTACCACACGGTACCAAACTCGATACTTTTGACATCACTATAGTAAATCCTGCGATTCAATTATTGTCAATGTTCACATTGGCTCTTTCTCAATTGCAAGAACACAGGACTCGCTTTCTTGTGGAGAATGGTCTTGTTAAGTTACTGTATCTCAGAAGAACAAACTCAGGAGATGCTGCGTCAAATGTCAAAACTGTTAAAAACATTACAGCATTTTTACAAATTATTGTATTTTTTTATTTTTAATATACAGTACGGGCAGCATGGTGACGCAGAGGGTAGCACTCTTGCCTCACAGCAAGAAAATCACCGGTTCGAGCCTCGGCTGGGTCAGTTGGCATTTCTGTGTGGAGTTTGCATGTTCTCCCCGTGTTCGCTTGGGTTTCCTCTGGGTGCTCCGATTTCCCTCACAAGTCCAAAGACATGTGGTTAGGTGAACTGGGTAGGCTAAATTGTCCGTAGTGAATGTGTGGGAATGAGAGTGTATGGATGTTTCCCAGTGAAGGGTTGCAGCTAGAAGGGCATCCGCAGCGTAAAACATATGCTAAATAAGTTGGTGGTTCATTCCGCGGTGGCGACCCATATTAATAAAGGTACTAAGCCGAAAAGAAAATGAATAAATGGATATACAGTACTGTGCAAACATTTCAGACCAACACTAAATCTGTTGTTTTCCTGCTGGTATAATGGATAAATGTGACAATAAACGTCATAAGTGTAAACGTTTTCATCAATTTTTTTAATTGAGATTAATACAGGGTGAATAAATGATGTTTGAGTTGATGTATGGTTTGCTAGGAGAGGAGTTTGGTTGGAGTTTGAATTATTTTGGTTTAACTGTTTAAGACATGTGAAATAATGTTGGAGAGAGGCTGTTTGCCCTGGTTTGAGCTGCCTTTGTACCAGTGTTGTTAGCAATATTATCTGGATTGATGGAATTGTGAATGTTGAAAAGTACAGATAGGTTTTAATCTATTATAGCATTCCTTCTGGAAAAGACTTCAGTGGTAATAGTTTAAATTTTCAGCATGATAATCATCCGCTAATTGCAGAGAAAATCTATTTGGAAAAAGAAACAGCTGATGAAATTGTCATGAACTGGCCTCCACAGTGTCCAGATCTGAATATTATGGAGACTGAATGAGGTGGAAAGAAAAAGAAAGATAAGACACTCTAAACCTAAAGAAGTACTCTGGAAAGTGCTGCTATAACACAGCCTATTATTATTTCAGAAAATGTCAGGACAATTAAAACAAAACAGTTCAAGCTGTGCTTGAAGCCAAAGGAAGCCACATTAAACATAGACTTTAGCTGGAAGAGGAAATGTTGAGCTGTTGTGGTTTTACTGAACATATTTCCTATATTTTCTGTTTGTTTTTTAATAAAAGAGGCTGATTGATTATATAATTGTGCAAAAGTCTTAGGCCAACATAGCTGGTATACTGCTTAGGATAAGCCCTGAACATGTACTTTGCACAATACATTAATTCATTCTCCTTCAGCTTAGTCCCTTATTTATCAGGGGTCGCTATTCCAGCATATGGCTTACGCAGTGGATGCCCTTCCAACCACAACTCAGTACTATTGATGGTCATACAACGAAACACAAGAACGTAAGATCACTTAAGGACACATATTGAGAAACAGGCATTGAGATATTGATGCTGAAACGATATATAGTGCAGTCCTAATAGGAAACAGGCCTCACAATGTGAAAATGGACACAGCGAGTGTAGAACAGATCACAAGGCTTTCCACATCAAGACACTGACTAATCACAAACATCTAACATATGTTGTGGATTCAGAGATGCTGGAAAACCCTCCGGATTCAGGAAGAATTATGACCAGGGTCACGGCACCAGATTTCATTTCATCAGATGCCCACAACAGTATCTTGTAACCAGGAAAACACAGACTTATGAGTCCAACATGTGCATATCTACTATTTTTTTAATCATGAGAACCAGGGAATATTTATAAACTATGGAGCTCCTTTCCCATCGGACGGCAAAAAATGGCCATCAGATTTTGCACCGATTGTCTAGGGGAAAATGATCTGTGGATAAAAAGGCTGAGGGAAATATATTTGCAGAATCTCAGAAGTTCATCAACATATTTTATATTCCCAAAGCAATGCTAACTTTTCCAAGGATCAGGACCTTGGAGTCCAGTCATATTGTGTTACTTGGATCCACACACACACAAGCGCTGAAGCAGATGTACTGAACCAGATGACAGATTCAAAGTCAAAGCAAGTTTAAAGATGTGCTCTCGAAAGGCTCTTAAATGTGGCCTTTAGAAGTTTTTTGGATACTTAACTTAAACGTGTAAATGTCACTGCACTGGAAACATCAAACCATTTATGTCAAATAAGGTCAAAACATGCACACTCTATAAGGAAAACTTGCTATAAAAATTGTTATAGGCTAGGAATGTTTATTTTTTAACATAAATCGTTCAAAGTGATTTATGTGAATTATCAAGAAAGGATAAAAAGACAAAACAAGTGTAGTTGTCATTTTAAAAGTAATCAAATTAAATAAATAAACATATAAAGTCACAAAGTCTTGCTGCCTTTCCAAGTTTTAGGAACAACAAGAAATAACTTGACTTCTAGTTGATCATTTGATATCAGTAGTGGCTTTTATGAAAGGTAAAGGCCTCTAGATTACACTTAATTGACTAAAATAAAATATGATCATGGCTTGATTTTTAATGATTTAATTAGGACAGTAAGGTCTGACTTTGCTTAGACAGAAGTCTTGTCACTTAACAGAAATAATGTCCAGTATAGAATATAAAGTCATACTGCAGTGGAAAAAGAATGCATATTGTGTCTGAATCCCGTTGGCTTGGAGCAGAGGTTCTCAAAGTGGGGGTCGGGACCCCCCGAGGGGTCGCAGGACAATGAAGGGGGGTCGCCTGGTAATTTTCAAAAATCAATTAATTTTTATTAAACCTTAAGACTTACTGTATTTTATCAATAATAGTTACTATGAACTATATAGTTACTATAGTAGCTTATAGTTACTAGTTCTATTGGATTGCGACTATTTGGGTAATTACATTATACTAAAGACACAGCAATACTGTCAGATGCAGCAGATTTTGTAACACCAGGTTAAACTTTCTAGCCCATTTACAGCACTGACATACATAAAAAAACAAAAAAAAAAAACAAAGAATAGACTTGGGCCTATTGGTGTGTGTGTGTGTCATTGCATACAAGGTTTCTGTATTTATAACCACCACCTCAGAGAATATTGGGGGTCACGAGTCACTGGCATTCTCATTTTAGGGGTCGCGGGCTGAAAAGTTTGGGAACCCCTGGCTTGGAGGACTGCATCCACACATCTCTGCAATGACTCAAATAACGTAATAATAAAGTCATCTGGAATGGCAAAGAAAGCGTTCTTGCAGGAGTCCCAGAGTTTATCAAGATACTTTGGCTTCATCTTCAATGCCTCCTCCTCCATCTTACCCTAGACATGCTCAATAATGTTCATGCCTAGTGGCTGGGCTGACCAATCCTGGAGAATCTTGACCTTCTTTGCTTTCAGGAACTTTGATGTGGAGGCTGAAGTATGAGAAGGAGCACTATCCTGCTGAAGAATTTGCCCTCTCCTGTGGTTTGTAATGTAACGGCAGCACAAATGTCTTGATACCTCAGGCTGTTGATGTTGCCATCCACTTTACAGATCTCTCACATGCCCCCATACTGAATACAACCTCAAACCATGATTTTTCCTTCACCAAACTTGACTGATTTCTATGAGAATCTTGGGTCCATGATGGTTCCAAAAGGAATTGTGATGATTGTGATGAATTGGGATGCAGTTCGACAGATGATTCATGGGAAAAATCTACCATCTGACATTTCTCCAAATGATCAACTAGTTATTAAGTTATTTTAAATTAGTTTTTTTCTTAGCCATATACATTAATTAACATGCAAAAATCAAAAATAACAAAATGAACATAATTAATTAATAAATAAAAAACTCAAAATTATCTTGAAAAGGTATTAACAGAATATATTATATTAATCAGCTCTAAAATATATAAAAGAATATTCTCAGAACATTTTTATTTACATTTAGAGGAAATTTCATCAACAATTTTCACAATAATTTTTTTTTCTTCAAACATAAAATTATAAATTGTAAATCCAGAAATATTTAGAATTTTCAAGAACATTCAAAGTTGTATATGTTTATACACACAAACACACACACACACACACACATATATATATATATATATATATATATATATATATATATATATATATGTGTGTGTGTGTGTGTGTGTGTGTGTGTGTGTGTGTGTGTGTGTGTGTGTGTGTGTGTGTGTGTGTGTGTGTGTGTGTACACTTACAAAACAAAAAGTCCAAAAAAGGTACTTAAAATACCTAAAAGTGTGTGAATTTTGAAACATCTTTTTGTTTTGACACTTTGATAAAAAAAAACTTGCAAGTTCACTTATAGTGAGAAAAGTGACAACACTGTATATTCATGTTTTCCCATTTATAATACATTTTTTATTCATTCATTTTTCTTCGGCTTAGTCCCATATTTACCAGGGGTTGCCACAGCGGAATGAACCGCCAACTATTCCAGCACATGTTACATGCAGCGAATGCCCTTCCAGCCGCAACCCAGTACTGGGAAACCCATACACACTCCCATTCACACACACACACACACACTCATACACTGGCCAATTTAGATCAATTTAATTCACCTATAGTGCATGTGTTTGGACTAGGGGTGTAACGATACACTCAGCTCACGATACGATGTGTATCACGATATAATGTTCACGATTCGATATGTATCGCGATATTTGAAATAAAAATTGAAAATTGAACTGAAATGCAAATTTTACCAAGTAAACTATTTTTTATGTATTTCTTTTGTTTCAACTTGTTAAACTGAACCTTCTTTAAGAAAATAAATTAAACAGGCCTGTCTCTGGAAAATAAAACAATTTTAAAACTTATATATAAATATAAAAATATTATTGAAATGACAGACAAAATTAAGGAACAATTTAAGTAAAGGTGCAAAAAAAAAACAACTTTCTATTCAATTGAATTTAACAGTAAGAGCTTAAGGCTTTGCTTGGTCACTTGCGTTTTTTGTGTGCGCAAAAAAAAAAAATCCACATTTCCAGGTATTAATTCATATTTAATTAAATTCATTTAGAGATATCTCTAATTACAATTGTGACTAGTCAAAACTCATTTAGAGATATCTGCAAATATTTTTCAATGGAAGTCAATGGAGGAATATGACTAGTCATAATATATTTGCAGATATCTCCAATCTGATTTCGTACTAGTACAATTGTAATTGCAGATATCTCTAATTGTCATTCTGACTAGTCGAATTATAATTATGACTAGTCAAAATATAATTAGAGATATCTCTAAATATATTTATGGATAGTCAGAACAAAGGTTTAAATGCTAAAACGGCTTGCCATACGCGCCCGTCTATCATATTCCGCCCTCTGTAGTAACAGCTCACGGTCAGCTCACGTCATGTGTGATTTTGCGGCCGCCAATACATCATTATATGAAGACAGAATGATATTTTAGGGTGAATTGTACCTTATAAATACAGTATGTGACTCTTTAAACACCATTAGTAGGTATCCATGTCGCTGTGCAAAGTATGTAAATCACTGTGAAGTCTTTAAAACTTAAGATGTTTGACCCAGTATGCGTGTCAAAAAGCGGATGAGTCTAAAGCAATGACTGTACAACTGAAATGTTGCCAGACGTCTGATTTTGAGAGGATGGGCCATCCTCTATTTCACCTCCACTCATCTTGGTCTGCTAACATTACTGCTGCTGCAATCTGAACTCACGTGCGACAGCAGGTGGAACGTAGCTCACGTGCAAACAGCTCAACTAATAAGAGAAAACGGACGTCATATCGTAATCAAATCGTCATAACGCCACGATGCATATTGTGACATTTTTGCATCGCAATAAATCATACAACGATAAATCGTTACACCCCTAGTTTGGACTGTAGGGGAAACCCATGCCAACATTAGAAAACTCCACACAGAAACGCTAACTGATCCAGCCGGGACTCGATCCAGTGACCTTCTTGCTGTTAGTTGACAGTGCTAACCACTGAGCCACCATGCCTCCAAAATAAATGATTCATTTATGCACAATTGTAAGTTCACCCACAGTCTATTTCCAGACAGAAAAATCCCCGTTTTAGTTCCAACAAGAAACACCAGTGAAAGGTTTATCATGTGTTGAGTAAGCTCTGCATTGTTTTCAGGCACAAAGAACAGCGTTTTTTTGCACAAAAGGAAATGTCCATAAACCCGGACAGAGCTGTAAAAGGGAAAAAAAAACGGGCTCAGATTCATAACACTGACACAATGGCAGCAGCAAACCGCACACATTTCACAAAGACTGTAAAGCTGTCTGTGAACGGATGACAAGCAGCTCTGAGGGTCTTCAACAGAAAACTATCAAACAGAAGCTCCAACAGTGGCGGTCTTTACAATTACTTGGGATATTAAAATATATTATTTAAAAATATATATATTATTTTTACTTGGGGTTATACTTTTTAATTCATTTTGTATACATTTTAATATACATATTTAAATAATGTGTTGATAAAAGTTAAAATGAACCACTCTTAACATTACTATTCCAATAGATATTAAATTAGATCAATATTTCAGGTCCATAAAATGTTAATAGATTAAGTCTAATAAATAAATAATAAATTATTCATTTGATTTTGCTTATGTATTAATATTGAAGAGTTTGATGAGCCTTTTTAATTTTCTTATTAATTTATATAAATGGCGAAAGCTGATGTTTTTATACTTCATTTTTAAAAATCATGTTTTACATTGAGTCAAAATCTTAAAACAAGAGTTATCCGTTTTGCAAATTAACTAATATTGGCAAAGGTAACCATATTGCAAGAATGCTGGGTTGCTTTAACCCAACATTCATTAAAAAAAAAATGCTGGGTTGCTTTAAACCAACATAATTCTTTAACAACCCAGGCTCACTGTTGATACGTACCCCTAAATTGCAAAATACGTACAAGGAGGTACAATTTATTTATTTTAACCCAACCAATAGTGTTTTCAAAAGTACTGATTGACCCGATCGCCCCCTTCTCTGAACCCAACAGACAGCGTTTTTTCTGGAGCCATTCTTTGCAGGACTCGAACCCCATCGTCATCAACTCCTCAGCTGGCAGCGCGAAAAAACCCCCACAAGAAGTCAGAGGCGTCATACCGCCTCATAGCATTCGTTTTAAAGACTAAATGCAGCCATACGTAGCTCATACATAATTCGCGATCTCCAGAAATAAATACAGAGGTAGGTTATCCCAATGACCCTGTGTTGTTTCTTCATGTTGTCCAAACCCAAATCGATTAAGTTAACTTCATTGTTTTTACAAATGATGTGGATTGAACATAAAAGATTTAAAGGTGCAGTAGGTGATTGTCTTCAGAAGCATTTTTTGTTGTGCTGGTTGAAAGTCTCTTCACTGTCTAATAGCAATGATTAAATTTAATGATCTAAATGCATTTATATGTATTTTTATATTTTGGGTAAGGCATAAAACAAAAATGTCGGGCTGACATCTCTCATAATTCCAACTAGAACCTAAAGTTTATTGATAAACTTTGATGTTGGCTTGAGAAAGCCAATGTGACTGCGCTAGGACTGGGAATGGCAGTTGGCAGGAAGCACAGCGGCGGTTGCTAAGTGGTTGCTAGGCAGTTGCTAAAACAATTATGGCATTGTTAGGTGGTTGCTAAGCAGTTGCTAAACGGCAATGCTCGTGTACATGTTTGATCAAATGCTAATACTTAGTAGGCATTTCTAGCATATGTTATTGCATTTAGATAATCATTCATAGCATGTAGCTAATCGTTTTTAGTACTTGGCTTCCATTATCATTGTTACCATGCATAGAACACAGGAAGTCCCATTTGCTAGCATGAGTCAAACAAGCCAATGCCCAGGTCCCTACGATGTTCTGATGAAGAGATATTGCTGTTTTTAAATGGTTGCTAGGTTATACTGTTTTATTGCTATGGGGACGTTTGACAGGTTAGTGATGATACATCAAAGCTTCTTGGCAATATGAGTGATCTAAATCAACCCCGATGTTTCTATGACAGTCTTTATGAGTGTCAAAAACTGGACTTGAACATTATGTATTCCTTGTGTTGGGTTGCGGACGGAAGGGCATTCGCTGTGTAAAACAAATGCTGGATAAGTTGGCGGTTCATTCCGTTGTGGTGACCCCTGGTTAATAATGGGACTAAGGGAATGAACATTATGTAAAAATGGCTTGCCGTATTTTTTTGAAAATACAATGCTTAATAAGTGTGAAAGTGATACATGCAAAAATGGCTTGCCATATCAGTAAAAAATATGGAGTTTAAGTCAAAAATGGCTTGCCATATTTTGAGAAAAATAATGCTTAAAAATTATTTATTGGAAAACTATAAGTCTGACAAACCTTAAAGATATAGCAACAAAATCTAACACATCTAAATACAGCTTTTGGCCAAATTTGGGGCTTGTATAATTTTTATATACGCCCGGATTATAAAAATTTAATATTTAACATTTTTTATTTAAAAAAACAATAAGTCTTATAGGCATGAGGAGATATAGCAACAATCTTGAATGTAGAAGGCACATTTTGACCACATTTGGGCCTTGTGGCATGAACGACCTAGGAGGAGATACGTTTGTTTTCAAGTACAGAGTAGTATAACAGTATGTTGGCTTTCTCAAGCCAACATAATAAAGTAGCCCAATCTGTCTGTCAGCAACTGCGCAGCCGATTGTACGCAGCTCTACCGACAGCCGCGAGTTCACGAGAGAGCACACGCGCTCGATCTGTAAAAACCTGCTGAATCAAAACTTTTTAAAAACCTGAATCAATATTGGAGTTACCTTTGCACGCTGCAGAAAGGATGACACAATGTCTGAAGGATTTCTCTTAGACAGGTAATGTTCTGTTTTAAAACTGTTTTAGCTTCAAGCACAGCTGATGTAACGTTAGATGTTGTTGTTACAAATGGGTTATATTTTCACAGAAGTGTTGTTCAGCCACTGAAATCTTCAGATGAATGATTAATAAGACTATGTTCAGTTTCATAAGGGACCTTTTACAGCATCGATAATGTAGATTTGAATTAATTTAACAACAAAACACAAGTAAATACCGCTATTCCGCCTAGTCTCTCCCTATATTGTTTACCATGCAACTCTAAATATTTGCTCTGAAATAGCATGTCCGGTTGGCTTGCTCACCACCAGACAAGCACTAGTCGCTTTTAAAACATGAGAGAGGGTTCTTTTACTGTGCTCGTGTTTAAGGAGGCGTGGCTCTAGACGGCAGGGGAGGGACTGTGATTCAGAGATTTATGCTAATTTGTTATCATTGTGGAAGATCACCTACTGCACCTTTAAGTTGTCCACAAAAAATCTTAAGAACTGTGTTGATTTAACTCATTTTAGATTAGTTTTTTTTTTAGTTTTGGGTCTATTATGGACAAACCAAAGCATTGAGTTAAAAGGTTATACAAATTTAAACGAAAACAACATGGGGGTCTTACATTAAGTTAACAATGGATCATATATAAATCATGAAATCTTGACTGAACAGCTGTTAGTGATTTTAAATTATTAAAACTTAATATTAAATATTTAATTAACTAAATATTTTTGCTACTTATTCAAACTACTTATTTAAAATTAGCTGAAACAACACCCTTCTTCAGACTTTTTTGGGGATAACTTATTTGTTTTAAGTTCAATCCACTCAAATGTGTTATGTTAACTTAATCAATTTGGGTTGGGATAACTTAAAATTGTGTGGATACAGTGCATTTTCTCAGCTACGCTATAACAATGCTTGGTACCACACAATTCCTTCATGTTGTCCCAACACAAATTGATGGGTTATGCTTATGCAAGTTTAAGTAGATTGACCATAAAACAATTAAAAAGTCTAAAGAAATAATAAAAAAACTTAACACTTGTGTTGATTTAGCTCATTTTACAAATGCAGCTTGAACAAGCAGCAAAAATGATTTTTTTTTAGTGTAAACCAACTCGGATAGGTGTTTTCAATTAGCTTGTAGGAGACGGTATCTTATAAATCAGCATAACTAGAGTAGTCTTCACATCGGCAACATTCATAACATGCTTCATATGCATGTAACTCAGAGCCACATTCAGCCTGATGATAACACTGTGATGAAAGACTTAAACAACACAGAGCGGCTGATTTAAACATGTTAGACGAGACTTCAGAATCATACAAGACACTCAAAGGCAAAATTATGAGCACTTCTGTGATTTTTCTTTTTGAGATATTCCCCAAATGATGTTTAACAGAGCAAGACATTTTTCACAGTATGTCCTATAATATTTTTTCTTCTGGAGAAAGTCTTATTTGTTTTATTTTGGCTAGAATCAAAGTTGTTTTATTAAATCAATTGTATAAGCAGTTCAATAAAAAGATTTTTTAAAATCATTTAAGTCAGTATTATTAGCCCCTTTAAGCAATATTTGCTTTGGATTGTCTACGGAACAAATCATCATTATACAATGATTGCCTAATTACCATAACCTGCCTAATTAACCTAGTTAAGCCTTTAAATTTCACTAAGCTGAATACTAGTGTCTTGAAAAATATCTAGTCAAACATTATGTGCTGTCATCATGGCAAAGAGAAAACAAATCACTTGCTAGAAATTAGTTAAACTATTATGTTTAAAAATGTAAGCAGAAGTTGGGGAAACATTTTACAGAATTAAAATTGAACAGGAGGGCTAATATTTCTTACTTCAACTGTATGCGAAGACAAATTGAAGAAAAACGAGCATCCATTATTCCAAAACTTTATAAAGGTCACCAGCGTTTATCAGACCTCTATCTGAACTTCAGACTTTAAACCACCTTTAACCTCCTTCACTCTTCTTCAATCATTATCTGTCTTTCTCAGATCTGCCTCTTCCTTCTGCTTTCAGAGACTTCAACATCTGATTCCTCTCATAATAAAGACGTTCAACTCATCTATTGACAAATCTAATAAAACATGCGTGCCCCAAATGAAGATAACAATGATAAAGATCAGGTTAAAAAGAGGTGTTTAAGTGTCATTAGTTCATTCGTCAAATAACTCAACAATGAAACTTATAATGACAACCAGACCCTATTCATTCATTAATTCATTTTCCTTTGGCTTTGTCTCTATTTCAGAGGTCGCCACAGCGGAATGAACCGGCAACTAGTCCGGCATTTGTTTTATGTATGCCCTTCCATCTGCAACCCAGTACTGGAAAACACCCATACACTCTCACAATCAGTTCAAATACTAGTTAATACTTAACATGGCAACCATACCTACATCAAGGAGTAGCTAACACCGACCATTAACTGATAATGACAACTAGACTTATTTCTAGCTATTTATTACCTGATCTATAGTAACGAGTCCTAGAGCTAAACATTTAGACATGTACATCTAAAACTTCAAAAAACATGTGAGAAGAAAAAACAACTAGGCAATCTAGTTCTGGAACTGGTCAATACAATGGTGGCACTTAGATCTAGAACTAGTTATTGCATTAACTAACACTGGCCATTAACTCTTAAAGACAAGACTCAGTATATGCACTAAATAGATGACATCTAGTCAAGGCAGTTACTTTAGACTTAGATCTAGAACTAGTTTATTCAAAAAATGACAACTAGACAATCTAGTTATGTTACTGGTCAATAGAGGGATGGCAATTAGATCTAGAACTAGTTATTGCATACTAAAAAAGGACAATAGACAACTTTGCTCTAAAACTAGTTAATGCAATTAATAACAATGGCACATAGATCTAGAACTAGTTATTGCATATTAAAAGGACAATAGACAACTTTGTTCTAAAACTAGTTAATGCAATTAATAACAATGGCACATAGATCTAGAACTAGTTATTGCATATTAAAAGGACAATAGACAACTTTGTTCTAAAACTAGTTAATGCAATTAATAACAATGGCACATAGATCTAGAACTAGACAAAACATGAACTAAAAACAACAACTAAACAACTTAGTTATGAAACTAGTTAATGCAATTACTAACAATTTTACTTAAATCTAGAATTAGTAATACATTAACCAACACTGAATATGCATGAACTAAAAAGGACACTTAGTCCTAGTTCTGGAACTGGATAATGCAATAATGCCACTTAGATCTTGAAGTAGTTAAAGCATGAACTAAAATAACACATAGAAAACTTAGTTCTGAAATTGGTTAATGCAATTATGCCACTTAGATCTAGAACTAGTTATTGCATTAACTAACACTGGCCATTAACTCTTAATGACAAGACTCAGTATATGCACCAAATAGAATGACATCTAGTCAAGGCAATGACTATAAATGAAACTAAGATCTAGAACTAGTTCATTCAAAAAATGACAACTAGACAATTTAGTTCTGTAACTGGTCAATAGAGAGATGGCACTTAGATCTAGAACTAGTTATTGCATACTAAAAGGACAATAGACAACTTTGTTCTGAAACTAGTTAATGCAATTAATAACAATGGCACATAGATCTAGAACTAGTTAAAGCATGAACTAAAAACAACAACTAAACAACTTAGTTATGAAACTACTTAATGCAATTACTAACAATGTTACTTAAATCTAGAATTAGTAATACATTAACCAACACTGAATATGCATGAACTAAAAAAGACAACTAGTCCTAGTTCTGGAACCGGATAATGCAATAATGCCACTTAGATCTTGAAGAAGTTAAAGCATGAACTAAAATAACACATAGACAACTTAGTTCTGAAATTGGTTAATGCAATTATTCCACTTAGATCTAGAACTAGTCATTGCATTAACTAACACTGGCCATTAACTCTCAAAGACAAGACTCAGTATTTGCACTAAATAGAATGACATCCTGTCAATGCAATGACAATAAATGACACTCAGATCTAGAAGTAGTTCATTCAAAAAATGACAACTAGACAATCTACTGGTCAATAGAGAGATGGCACTTAGATCTAGAACTAGTTATTGCATACTAAAAGGACAATAGACAACTTTGTTCTGAAACTAGTTAATGCAATTACTATAAATGTTACCTAAATCTACAATTAGTAATACATTAACCAACACTGAATATGCATGAACTAAAAAGGACAACAAGTCCTAGTTCTGGAACCGGATAATGCAATAATGCCACTTAGATCTTGAAGTAGTTAAAGCATGAACTAAAATAACACATAGACAACTTAGTTCTGAAATTGGTAATGAAATTATGCCACTTAGATATAGAACTAGTCATTGCATTAACTAACACTGGCCATTAACTCTCAAAGACAAGACTCAGTATTTGCACTAAATAGAATGACATCCTGTCAATGCAATGACTATAAATGACACTCAGATCTAGAAGTAGTTCATTCAAAAAATGACAACTAGACAATCTACTGGTCAATAGAGGGATGGCACTTAGATCTAGAACTAGTTATTGCATACTAAAAGGACAATAGACAACTTTGTTCTGAAACTAGTTAATGCAATTATGCCACTTAGATCTAGAACTAGTTTACACATTAACTATAACTGGCCACAATGACAGCTAGACTTAGTTTAGAAACTACTTAATGGATTATCTAAAAATTAAAAACTAGTTCTAGTTCTGGACCTAGTAAATGCAATCACTAAAATGGCACCTAGACCTAGAACTAGTTAAAACATGAACTAAAATAACACCCAGACAACTTAGTTTTGAAACTAGTTAAAGCAATAATGGCACTTAGACCTAGAATTAATTTACAATAACTATAACTGACCCTTAACTAACAGTGACAACTAGACTAAGTTCTAGAAGTAGTTAAAGCAATTCCTATCAATGGCACCAAGATCTAGAACTAGTTAAAGCATGAACTAAAAAGCACAACTAAACAACTTTGTTAGTAATTGCATTTCTAGTTCTAGAAATGTGGCAGTTATATCTAGAACTAGTTAATGTTTTAACTAACACTGAGTATGTATTAACTAAGGAAAACCAGTCCTAGTTCTGGAACCGGTTAATGCAATGACGTCACTTAGATTTAGAACTAGTTAAAAAGTGTAAACTAAAATGACACTCAGACCACCTAGTTCTGAAACTGGATTATGCAATTATGCCACTTAGATCTAGAACTTGCTCACATATTAACTTTGACCTTTAACTAACAATGACAAATAGACTACTCAAATAAAGATAAATAGTTCTAGAACTTCTTAATGCATTAACTAAAAATGACAACCAGTCCATGAAGTAAAACAATATATCTAGCTCTAGTTCTGAAACTAGTTTATGACATTACTAACAATGGCACCATTAACTCTCAAAAGCAAGTAGATTTATTATATAACACTTATTAGGAGTCTACCATGTAAGCAGCAATTTTTGTCTACCTTAAAACACCACCGAGTCACGAAATGCGGAGGTTTTTCTTTCAGTTTGCCATGCGGTATCAAATTCCATTAAAACAGAAGTCGAAAGTTAAAAATGAAACACCCGAAATTGCAAGAAACTCTGGATAAAACGCTGGTAAGCCTGGGGATGCGACATTCATTGTTTTACACTGAAAATTGCCTTCAAAAAGCGCTTCCTTGGCCTTATCCATATTTCTTTGCATGCTGAACACACATCGACCACAACAGGAAATAAAAAAACAGCAACTGCGTTATGTAAATTGTTTAATGCGTTAATTATTTCAAATTAATCGCATGCGTTAACGCACTAATTTTGACAGCACTACTATTAACTAAAATTGAACTAGCCCTAGTTCTGTAATAAGCTAATGCAATCATTAATAATGTTACCTAGATCTATAACTAGTTAATGCATCACCTAAATTAGCACCTAGACAACCTAGTTGTCACTTAATTCATAAACTCTAGATCTAACTTTATCTGATCATTAACTAACAATGCCTACAAGCCTTAGTTCTAGAACGACTTAACTAATAATCCAGACAACTTAGTTCTGCAACTAGTTACACGAATTACTAAAATTGGCACCTACATCTAGAACTAGTTAAAGCATGAACTAACATGACACATTGACAGACTAGTTCTGGAACTGGTTAATGCAATTACTAGACCCAGACCTAAAAACAAAAGCAAGAACCAACACTGGCCATTAACTAACAATCACAACTAGACTTAGATCTTAAATTAACAATAACCATATTGGTTAACAATAACCATATTCTAATCGAACGATGACTGCAACGTCAAATTAACAAATTCCTCTGTTTGGCATTATAATTTGCATCTAATTATGAAATACCATTAGGAATCAATGGTAGACAGTTTCATTATCTTAAAAATGTTATAAATATCATGGGAACATTTAACAACAAATCTCGAAATTATGAAAAAGAAAAACCTCTGAATAAAAGCAAAGAATAACATGTCCTTCTTTATTTACCCACAACACTCGGTGACTTGTAGAGCAGCTCTGAAATTTCGCACGAGGGCTCTGAATGTCAGCACGAGAAAGAAAACAAGACTGCAAATGGAGAATCAGTTCTTCCTTTTGCCTCCTGCTGGTGAATGAAACATGGATGAGATGTGTTATATCAGTATGTTCACGCTCTCGGCCTGTGCTGAACACGGCTTTAACCGCTGAGATGTGAAACTCCTAGGCTTTGGAGAACTGAGATATGAACGTTTACACAGGTATCGCATTGAAATAAAGGCAGGGACTGGATGGAGTATCACTGAGTTTAAAAGCATTTGGATTTCAAACAGCAGGTCACACGAGTTTCAACCAAATTATCGTATTCGCCGTTTATAATCAGGGTGCAAAATTGGGTGGACTAACGCTCGTTAATACTCTGAAGGATGTCAAACAACAAGTAAGTAGATGCATGTGTGTGTGTGTGTGTGGGTCTAAACCCTCTAAAATAGTGTTTTATGTTCAATCAACTTAAATTAGTGAAAAATGATTAAGTTGATTAAGTTAAGTTATGCAACATGAATGTTACTGTACTGTCTACAGTACATCTGTAATGTTGTTTCTCTTCTAACGCTCGGCTAATGGTTTCAGAACGTCCAAAATGAGGGTATATTAGCTGGAACATACCATCAGCATGAGGCCATGACGGTAAACAGCGTGTGCAGGAGAGCCGGAGCTCTTCAAAATGTCAACAGATGAGGACATTCGGCTTACAGGAGTATCTTTGTAGCATCAGGAAATGTCAGTCTGGCAGAAGAAAGACAGGCTCCTGAGCAGGTGTCTCGCTTCATTTGTCTGTTTGTCCTGAGCGTTTAATGTCACTTGACAAACACCAGACTGGATCTTTCCAACATTTCTGGAGTTTTCTCGTACCTTTTGACAAACTTGTGCTCCAGCTTTATAGTGTTAGGATGGATTTTGAAAAACATCTTAATTCCAGTTTGCAAAATAGCTGCCCTTCAAAATTGTTGACCAAAAAAGTAAATATGAAAACGTAAATACAGATGTGGACAAAAATGTTGGTACCCTTCAATTTTATTTATGGCAGTTTTACTCACTTAGGCCCCGTTTACACTAATGCGTTTTAGTTTGAAAACGGCGTTTCAGATTAAAAATGATCCACGTCCACACTAGCATTTCACCTAGCGTTTCTGAACATACCTCCGTCCACACTACGCCACCAAAAACGTATATTAAGCGACCATTCGCGCACTCTGGGCATGCGCATTCTAGCGAATATATGCAGCTGCTGTAGTAAAAAAGGCAGAGTTTAACTGCACAATGGCGCCTAAAACAGACAATAGTGCAAACAATGCTGCCATTTCTGTGTCCATGTTGTTGTTTACAGTGAAGGCTGGTCTGTTGACTTCTGGTAGCGTTAAAGTCATGTGTTATAGTCATGTGATAGGGGCTTGACGAATAAGTGAAGGATACGCAATGACTCAAAAGCCCCAATCACGTAGCGAATCTTAGCAGGCCCGTCTCCGTTTTCAGATGTCTGTGTTTTCCCCCTTCCACACTGAGACAGAGCAGCAGCGTTTTAGTATAAAGACAGCCTCTTCAGCATTTCCAAATAGCTCCGTTTTCGGTGATCGAAAACTCCGGCGTAGTGTGGACATAACCGTAACCGTAGCAAAACGTCTGTGTTTTCAAACTAAAATGCATTAGTGTAAACGGGGCCTCACTCTCACACACACGTTTATCAAATTCACCTATACCGCATGTCTTTGAACTGTGGGGGACACCAGTAAACCAATAAGCAAACCACCAAGGTCAGATAATAAAATGTAAGCCCTTAAACATTCAACTTTATTAATAATCATAAAGACATTAGAAATCATATGTGTTCCTCCATCCTGCAGCAGATATCCAACAGAAAATCTGCATTCATCAGTGCCAACTATTTGGTACACGTTTCACCATACTAGAATTCGATACCAATCAGTACTGAAATTTTAAAAACGTCCATTTCACTCTAACATTTGAGCTCAACAGAAATGACTGTGATAGGCCGTGAAGGCCATCAGTTCATCGAACTCACCACTGTTTACTGAGTGTAACCACATGTACGGCGACACTGAAGCGTTTAAAGCCGTGAAGATCAGTTGATTCATCAGCGGACCGCACGTATGTTTATAAACAGAACAGCTGATCTTTACGGCTTTAAAATGCTCCAGTGTCCCTGTATCTGTGTTTACACTAAGTACACAGCGATGAGTTTGGTGGACTGTTGACCTTCATGGCCAATCACAGTCATTTCTGTTGAGCATATGAACGCAATAGCAAATCAGTGCTGTTTAAGAATGCGCTCAACAGCGTTCAGATGTTAGCGGGGAAATTTATGATATATATATATATATATATATATATATATATATATATATATATATATATATAAAGTAAAATATTTATATAAATATCGTAGACATATAAAAATGGACATTTGGCTGTGAATCGCTTTGAATACTTGAATCTGCTTGCTACTGATCTGTACAAACAAAGAAATATCGAATACTTGCATAATCTCTTACTGCCCATAATGACTAGGAAACAAAACAGAAATGTGCGCACATCTAAAAATCTCAAAGGCAGGTGCTCGATCAAAAATAAACAAAGTAGCAAAAGATCAAAAAAAAAAATTTGGCACACTGCCACTTTAGCTCTCGAAAAGTCCTTTAATATCACAAATCATTTACATTTACATTTAGTCGTTTAACAGACGCTTTTATCCAAAGCGACTTACAAATGAGAACAAGGAAGCAATTTACACAACTATAAGAGCAACAATGAATAAGTGCTGTCGGCAAGTTTCAGGTGTGTAAAGTCTAAGAAGCAAAGCATTAGTAATATAAGTTTTTTTTTTTTTTTTTTTTTGAGTACAGTTAGTGGTGGAGCCAGAGAGGCAATTGCAGATTAGGAAGGAAAGTGGAGACTAAATAGTTGAGTTTTTAGTCGTTTCTTAAAGACAGCGAGTGACTCTGCCGTTCTGATGCAGTTAGGGAGTTCATTCCACCAACTGGGCAGATTGAATGCGAGAGTTCGGGAAAGTGATTTCTTCCCTCTTTGGGATGGAACCACGAGGCGACGTTCATTCACTGAACGCAAATTTCTGGAGGGCACAGAGTTAGCTGGAAGCCCGGTTAGTAGAGAGTTGCAATAGTACAGTCTGGAGAGAACAAGTGCTTGAACAAGGAGTCGAGCTGCATGTTCAGATAGGAAGGGCCGGACCTTTCTGATGTTATAGAGTGCGAATCTGCAAGTTCGAGCAGCTCTAGAAATGTGGTAAGAGAAGATATGACACATGATGACTAGGCCCACACAAAATCTGTTTGCATAGAAGCCATCAATCAATCTTTTTATTAACTTCTGTAAATGTGAGTAAAAATATAACTATTCAGTTTTTATATGAATTCAGTATCATTATCAAATACTATGCAAATGTTTAGATAAATTATGTACAATTTGTACACTCAAAAAATATTTTTGTTGCTAGTTCAAACTACTCATTTATAATGAGCTAAATCAACACAATTCTAGAGATTTTGTTTCGCGACAGCTTGTTTGATATTCAATCAACTTAAATTAGTAAAAACAATTAAGTTAACAATTGATTTGTGTTGGGACAACCGTGCATTTTTTACAGTGTAAAGTGATATTTTCTGTATTATAGAGAACTTGTGGCTTTGTTTACCAAACAATTGGTTCTAATTGTATTTTGATTGTTTTTTCATTTTATTTTTTATTTTCCTACACTAAAAATTATTCCACAGATTTGACATAATTCTGCGCAGAAAGAAATAAAAATATATTACAGATACTGTTTGGCCCTTTGCCCATGACATACATACAGTTTAGAATTTTACATTTTTTTTATTTTAAAGAAAATTCAAGCAAACTTGAATTAAATTTTTTAAGACATATAATAAACATCTTTCCGGTCATGTTTTCTCAGTTTAATGCATGCATGGAGAATAAAACTGCAATTATTCATTCATTCATTCATTCATTCATTCATTCATTCATTTTTTTTCGGCTTAGTCCCTTTATTCATTTGGGATCAACACAGTGGAATGATCCGCCAACTTATCCAGCATATGTTTTACACAGTGGATGCCCTTCCAGCTTCAACCCAGTACTGGGAAACATCCATAAACACTCATTCACACTTATACACTACGGCAAATTTAGTTTTATTTAATTCACCTATAGAGCATGTGTTTGGACTGTGGGGGAAAGCGGAGCACTCGGACGAAACCCTCGCCAACACAGGGAGAACATGCAAACTCCACATAGAAATGACAACTGATCCAGCCGGGGCGTAAACCAGCAACCTTTTTCATCTGAGGTTAACCAATAAGCCACCGTGTCACCCCCTAAAACTGCAATTAACTCTTTATAATTTCCTGAACATCACAATATGATGCAATGCAGATCATTTTCCGTTTTCATCATTGCATGAACTTTTTCTGACCTGAATGTCTTGTTATTTCAGCATGACTTTTAATTAAAATCCTCAATGCAGTTTAATCCAAATACTCTCTATCAAAACAGTCAGTAAATTAATCCAAACGCCACTCCAGTTACAGCGGGTCTTAAAAAACAAATCTCCCACCTACAGTACATAATAACAAAACGATCAGTTTGTTTCTTATTCGTTGCGATGGCTTGTCTGAAGCAAGGTCAGAGTTGCAGGCAAATCCCGACGGCTCAAATTCCTGCAAAAAAAAAGAAAAAAAAGCAGAACAGCTCCGGCCTCATGGTGGACGGATTGCATGACGGGCATATTTGAAAGTTATTACAGCGCCGAGTGATTGGGAGCAGCGCCAAAGAATCGTTTGTCTTTGCACACGTATGGGTCCCAAATCTCAGTATAAGGAGCGTTATTGTCTCCCAGGGTCTGTCGCAATGTCATCTGGCTCTCGGGTTTCATTCAGGATGAAACTGGATAGAATAAACAGTCAAGAATTCACAATTGGACACGGTTTGCGATCCTCGTGGCCTTTGACTTCGCTCTGCGTTTCCCATGGCCAGATAAATTTGAAATTATACATGTTATCGGTCTTCCCGAAAGCCTAACAATGCCAAAATCCACAACATATCACAATAGTATCAGTGTTTAAGAGCGGGCCTTTAAAAAGACAGCTGTTCAGATCTCATATTCAACAGAAAAAAGTGGCTTCTTTCACAATCGCTTGAAGAATGCCAATGCCAAAGTGAAGATTTGGCTTTTCAGGGATGAAAAAACAAAACGAAGCACAATAATGGGAGTGAAAGTGCTGCCATGCTGGAATGATAAAGTGATACAACAACATTTCGAATGGAATGTTGGCTAAGAGTGAGGCAATAAAAAAAAAAGCATGCAGAAGATTGCAAAATATGATGAACCATGACTGAACAAATCCTCTTGCATCAGCTTTCTAATTAGATTAAAGGAAATAAAATCATTTTATTTATCATTTTGGTAGGCACTGCTCTCAATTATCACTTTTTTCAGCATGAAAAAAAAGAAAGGGCAAAATTCTGTTTCAAAGAAGGTCAAGGTGCTCCATGATTGGCCAGCCCAGTCACCAGACATAAACATTATTGAGCATGTCTGGGGTAAGATACAGCATTGAACAGCAGATGGCGCTCTAGGTTAGTCACTCATGGCTCTCTAGGATAGTTTTTAACAGCAGATAGTGCTTTAGTTTAGTAACTGATGGTGCTCTAGGCTAGCTTTTACCAGCTGATGGCGCTCTAGGTTAGTCACTGATGGCTCTCTAGGATAGTTATTAAGAGCAGATGGCGCTCTAGTTTAGTCACTGATGGCGCTCTAGGCTAGTTTTTACCGGCTGATGGCGCTCTAGGTTAGTCACTGATGGTGCTCTAGGCTAGTTTTAAACAGTAGATAGTGCTTTAGTTTAGTCACTGATGTTGCTCTAAGCTAGTTTTTAACAGCTGTTGATGGCGCTTTAGGTAAGTCACTGATGGCGCTCTAGGCTAGTTTTTAACAGCAGATGGCTCTCTAGGTTAGTCACTGATGACGCTCTAGGCTAGTTTTTACCAGCTGATGGCGCTCTAGGCTAGTTTTAAACAGCAGATGGTGCTCTATGATAGTTTTTAATAGGAGATGGCGCTCTAGGCTAGTTTTAAACAGCAGATAGTGCTTTAGTTTAGTCACTGATGTTGCTCTAAGCTAGTTTTTAACAGCTGTTGATGGCGCTCTAGGTTAGTCACTAATGGCGCTCTAGGCTCTAGGATAGTTTTTAATAGGAGATGCCGCTCTAGGCTAGTTTCAAACAGCAGATGGTGCTCTAGGCTAGTTTTAAACTGTAGAAAGTGCTCTAGGATAGTTTTTAACAGCAGATAGAGCTTTAGTTTAGTCACTGATGGCTCTCTAGGATAGTTATTAAGAGCAGATGGTGCTCTAGTTTAGTCACTGATGGCGCTCTACGCTAGTTTTTACCAGCTGATGGTGCTCTAGGTTAGTCACTGATGGTGCTCTAGGCTAGTTTTAAACAGCAGATAGTGCTTTAGTTTAGTCACTGATGTTGCTCTAAGCTAGTTTTTAACAGCTGTTGATGTCGCTCTAGATTAGTCACTGATGGCGCTCTAGGCTAGTTTTTAACAGCAGATGGCTCTCTAGGTTAGTCACTGATGACGCTCTAGGCTAGTTTTAAACAGCAGATGGTGTTCTAGGATAGTTTTTAATAGGAGATGCCGCTCTAGGCTAGTTTCAAACAGCAGATGGTGCTCTAGGCTAGTTTTAAACTGTAGAAAGTGCTCTAGGATAGTTTTTAACAGCAGATAGAGCTTTAGTTTAGTCACTGATGGCTCTCTAGGATAGTTATTAAGAGCAGATGGCGCTCTAGTTTAGTCACTGATGGCGCTCTACGCTAGTTTTTACCAGCTGATGGCGCTCTAGGTTAGTCACTGATGGTGCTCTAGGCTAGTTTTAAACAGCAGATGGCTCTCTAGGTTAGTCACTGATGACGCTCTAGGCTAGTTTTTACCAGCTGATGGCGCTCTACGTTAGTCGCTGATGGTGCTCTAGGATAGTTTTTAATATGAGATGGCGCTCTAGGCTAGTTTTAAACAGCAGATGGTGCTCTAGGCTAGTTTTAAACTGTAGAAAGTGCTCTAGGATAGTTTTTAACAGCAGATAGAGCTTTAGTTTAGTCACTGATGGCACTCTAGGCTAGTTTTTAACAGCAGATGGCGCTCTAGGTCAGACACTGATGGTGCTCAAGACTAGTTTTTACCAGCAGATGGCGCTCTAGGCTAGTTTTAAACAGCTAATGGCGCTTTAGGTTAGTCAATGACGGCGCTCAAGGTTAGTTTTAAACAGCAGATGGCACTCTAGGTTAGTCACTGATGGTGCTCTAGGCTAGCTTTAAACAGCAGATGGCACTCTAGGTTAGTCACTGATGGTGCTCTAGGCTAGTTTTAAACAGCAGATGGCGCTCTTGGAGAATCGATTTCTCAAACGACTTCTAGCCACAGCTCTAATTACTAAAAAGTTGCTAAGATGTTCCTAGTTGAAAATAAGTTCGTAAAAGAAGAAAAAAAGCTAAATATAAATAGTTTTAATTGCAATATTTACTGTAGTAAACTAACATCACAAATTTTCTCAACAAAATACATGATTGGAGGGGAGGGGGGGTGATTAAAATGATGCCTGAGGTTCTTGAACAGGGAGTAAATATTCCCCAGGATTGACCCTTACATTTGACTTAAAATGAAAAAAGCACAACTTCCTCTTTTCCGAGAAGGACACCAGCAAAAGATAAAAAAATAAGAGTCAGAAGGAATGTCCAAACTAAGTCAGAGGAAATTACAGAAACATAGAGAAGAGCAAACCCTTCAGTCTGAACTGCAGTTGTTAAGTCAGTTCACTCAGACTTCATCAAAGCAGTTCCTAATGCACTGCACTCATCATTTTAATCACTGACACAGCATTTACATGATGAAAGATGCCAGAACATGCACCAACTTGAGGACAGGCGTGAAAAAAAGCACAATTAAAGGACCGAGTCTGAGGTCAACACTCTCATCATATGCTATTATGAACTCAACATGTCAGCCTATTAGATTTAATGTCAAGTGGTGCTCAAGGCTTTTCTGCCAGTTATTCAAATGGCTGTATTCTAGGAGTCATAGTTTATTCACAAGGGATTTTTAAGAGACCACAAAATAAGACCCACAGTCTAAAGACATGTGGTACTAAACTGGGTATGAGAGTGTATGTGTGTGAATGTGAGAGTGTATGGGTGTTTACCAGTAATGAAAGGGCATCCGCTGCGTAAAACACATGCCTGAATAGTTGGCGGTTCATTCCGCTGTGGTGAACCCTAATAAATAAGGGACTAAGCCAAAGGACAATGAATGAATGATAGAATAACTAGAGCCCTAAGCTAAAAAAAAACTCCCATAACACAAAAAAACTACATTGCAATATTCCTAAAAACACCTACAATGCCTTTGAAACGGCATAGAAACTCATTAGCAAACACCCACAACATTCTGACATCATGGCATAAACAAGAAAAACATTTAAACATCTACACCATCTTAATATAACTTAATAAGTGGACTCAATCCTACAAAATGAGGCCTTTCAAAACTTATGATTTTTCCACTTAAGTACTTTAAGTCTGTATGAAATCCAAATTTAGTGTTTATTATGCCAGCGCACACTTTTGGTAATCTTTAATCAAATTCTGACCATTTGCTTCTGCATTTTAAAGGGAGGCTTCTTTTCTGATGATGTCAGTTTGACCACGCCCCTTTTACTTTGAAATGAGGGAACGATGTGCAAAAAGAAAGCCCCGCCCACTACTCAATGTACCATCAACATACTGAAATAAAAGTCTGCAACTTCTGGTTCACACAGACTTCAAAGTCAACACGAAAAAAAGGTTGTCTTTTTTTCACATATCGTGACATACATCCAATTAGGACTGAAATTCATCCTGAAATTAGAAAAAAAGTTGCAACCAATTGGATAGTTGGAAGATGAGTGTTGCTTTCGAAATGGAGAAATATTGATGAATGAGGAAAGCAGGGCAGAAAGAAGACCCAAACTAATGGCCCACCCTTAAATTACAAACAGCCTGCCCTAAATGATTGATAACCCCACCCTAAATTATTGATAGGCCCACCCTAAAGGCATTCCATGTGACCAGAAGTGAAAAAAAAAGTGTTTTTAAAGGAAGGAGGAAAGTTAATGCTATTTGATTAAAGATTATGAGGGTAAATAAATTTTTTACAGAATAACATTTAACAGGAGTGTCCAAACTCAGTCCTGGAGGGCCGCTGTCCTGCATAGTTTAGCTCCAACTTCTTTTAACACACCTGCCAGGAGGTTTCAAGTTTACCTAGAAAGAGCTTGTTTAGCTGGTTCAGGTGTGTCCAATTGGGGTTGGAACTAAAATATGAAGGACACCAGCCCTCCAGGACTGAGTTTGGACACAACTAGTATATAACATTTATAACAAGCACTACTATCTACACTACCTGACAAACTCTTGTCGTTTTAAGGTTTAGGAGCAACAAATAACAAATAACTTGACTTCAAGTTGATCATTTAGCATCAGAAGTGGCTTATATGAAAGACAAAGGCCTCTAGATTATGCTTATTTTGACTAAAATAAAATATGATCATCCCTTGATTTTTAATTCTTTAATTAGGACAGTCTGAGCGTGGTTTGACTCAAAGTTTATCAAGATTCTTTCGATTCATTTTCAATGCCTCCTCCTTCATCTTACCCTAAACATGCTCAATAATGTTCATGTCTGGTGACTGGGCTGGCCAATCCTGGAGCACCTTGGTCTTCTTTGCTTTCAGGAGCTTTGATGTAGAGGCTGAAGTATGAGAAGGAGCGCTATCCTGCTGGAGAATTTGCCCTCTCCTGTGGTTCATAATGTAATGGGCAGCACAAATGTCTTAATACCTCAGGCTGTTGATGTTGCCATCCACTCTGTAGATCTCTCACATGCCCCCATACTGAATGTAACCCCAAACCATGATTTCTCCTTCACCAAACTTGACTGATTTCTATGAGAATCTTGGGTCTCTGCTGGTTCCAGTCGGTCTTCTGCAGTGTTTGTGATGATCGGGATGCAGCTCAACAGATGATTCATCAGGAAAATCTACCTTCTGCCACTTTTCCAAATGATCAAGTAGAAGTCAAGTTATTATTTGTTATAACTGGAATCGACGACAAGACTTTTGTCAGGTAGTGTACATATAAAAATAAGATGATAATGCCGACTTAAAGGATGTTTTGCTACACTGCAATACTTTTTTATTGAATATAGGGTTGGGCCGATAGACGATGCCATCGTCCATCACTGATGGCCAATAGACAACACGAGGCAGAGCAGGCATTGCCGATCCTCCGCCCAGCCCCGTTGCAAACCCGCTCATGAAAAATACACACTCAAGCCCCGTTTACACTAATACGAAAATGACCCACAGCCACACCACGTTTTACCTAGCATTTCTGAACAGCCCTCCGTCCACTGAAAACGCACATCACGTGATCACACACACACACACACACACACACACACACACACACACACACACACAGACACACACAGACACACACACACACTGTCATGCGCTCTCAGAGCTCCAGAGCGCAGTGCATGTCGGACAGTTTATCAAGGATGCACCGCTGGATCGTGTCTCACTATAGTTGTTAAACGTTATATTCAGACATCCCAAGTCTTCCGGAAGTTCCGGGAGTCTCTATGCATTTGCGGGACTCATAATGGGCACAAAGGAGTGATAATCTCCCGGAAATCGCGCGTCTCCTTCTCGGTCCTCAAATAAGTCGCGCACCCTTCTCACCCCCGGATTCCTCCTAGCTCTTCAGACACGTCGCACGCACTTCATCAACCCCCCCAACCCCACGCCGCTGCTTTTCATATGATGACGATGCCATCGTCCATGGCGATGTTTCACATTAGACAACGTACGATGCCAAATTGGTCGACCTCACCCAACCCTAATTGAATATCTTACCAATCAACACTTTGAGTTTTTTTTCTACACACTGTTATGAACTCAAAAGTTGACTGTTTTTAGAAAATGCTAAAATTGCCAACGTTTTTGAAGAACTGCAGTGAACATGCTGAGTTTAAACATAAGCCCCTTTCATACAGCGATACTGGTAAATATCTGGAAAATTTCTGGAACGACTTTACCGGTATATTCAAAAAAGCGCTGTTCACACAGGCGAGGACGTTACGGAAATTTTCCGGAAAAGAGCATTCACACATCCATTCCAAAATAACGGTAAATTCTGACATCATTCACCACAAATGAGCTTTAAACGGCTGCGCTTGTATTTGTAAACATTTGACTAAATTACAAACTCTGTGGATGATCAATATTGTGAACAACTTTCTCAGGATCACTTTCGCATGTCGAGATGTTCATAATATGTGCGTGTGCAGGCGCTCACAGGCTGTTTCACAGGCACACGAACGTAAACAAACAACGGCTTATCATAAGCATCTCATCGATGATTATTTACACAGTTGGCATAAAGAAGAACATATAAACGTGACCTGACTATCTTCTAGCAGCTAAATGTGTCTGGAAAAATATTCAAAGGCTTTTATTCTCACAAACCGCACGGATGTAAATGCGTCTGACTGTTGTGATTGGCTTAAGCAGACGTTTCACGTCAGCACGTTCTAGACGTGCACGCTCTTATTACGGCAATCTTCCGTCTGCATTCACACAGCGCAGCATTCCGGCAAATTGCCGGTAATGTTACAACTTCTCTTTCCGGAAAATAGCCAGAACGAATTTACCGGTATTTTCAAAAAGGACCTGTTCACACATACAACCTTTCCGGAAAATTGCCGGCAATTTTCCGGAAAGGTCTGTATGTGTGAAAGGGGCTATAGACTATGGATTACACAAGACATGTCACTCGTATACTTTTGAACAAGAGAAAAGGGTAACTGTCAATATGGCAATTGAGGCCCCGCCTTCTAGTACAGGAGCCAATCAGCGATCAATATATAGTAAATAAAGCCCGCCTTCTAGTACAGGAGCCAATCAGCGATCACTATAGGATGACAATTCTCAGAAGGAGGGGTCAGACCAGACGTGAGTTTCTGCAGATTTTGTGTGATATGAACATTTAAAATGAAAACTAAAGAGACAGCTGTTGTTTACTTTAATTGGTTATTTGTGATATGAAATGTAATTGTAAGATTGGCAAGTAGTTTTGGATAATTTGATGTTTCCCCATTCAAACAGCCCGAGCATACAGCCCGAGAGGCGTTTTAAAGATGGCTGCCAAGTAAAATGACTTGCCTTAAAGGGACTTTGGTGGTTTAAAGCAGTGCAACAATCCTCCCCAAAGGGATAGCTCACAAAAACTGAAATAATTTGTTAGAGTTTCTTTTTTCTGTTGTTTTTTGTTCCTAATACGAATGTCAATGTCTACTAGTCTCCAACATTCTTCAGAACATCTCACTTTGTGTTCAACAGAAGAGAGAAATTCACAAAAGTTTAGAAACACTTGAGTGTGAATAAATAGCGAGAGTTCAGTCTTGGGTGAACTGTCGCTTTAAGGTTTGAGCAAATGAACAAACACTCTTCAAGTGTGAGAAATGAGTTTTGGAAGAGGTCGCTGAACTGCAAATATGTTTCCGTGGCCTTGGATGAACGTTTGCCGTTTTGAAGCTGTTGTCGTTTAACAGGAAGGAGAAAAGCTGCTCAGAAGACAGCGAGTCTGTGACCCTTCGGATGGACACTTCAGCACAGGTTATAATGAGGCAAGAAAATGCTTAGAAACACATTATACATCTGCTGCTTGAAGAAAAAAAGGAAGTTGTGAAGTGCATAATGATTAGGGCAACGTGTGTACTGGAAAACACATATACGCACTCATTCACACTCATACACTACGGCCAAATTAGTATATTCAATTCACCTATAGCGCATGTGTTTGAACTGTGGGGGAAACTGAAGCAACAGGAAACCCACATCCATCATTGGGAGAACATGCAAACTTCACACAGAAATGACAACTGACCCAGCCAGGGCTCGAACCAGCGACCTTCTTGATATGAAGCGACAGTCATAAAGATATTACTAAATCTAATTATTTAAAAATTGTTTATTCAATTGTTCAATTTCTGTTGCTGAATACTGTTAGACTGTCTGGAAAACCATAAAGCGCCCTTTATTTCACTTTTATCTCTGCTCTGTTGTATTTATATATGCTTGTAGTTCATTACAATTTATGCAAATGCACTGCATAGACTTGAAGATGGTCTCCAGGTGGGCTTTTTTGGGGAGCGCCTAGACATTCACTTAGATGAATGTCGCACCTCTGGACTCTGACACACATACACTCACACTCACACACACGCACACGCACACGCACACGCACACACACACACACACACACACACACACACACACACACTCATCTGCACTGGTCACTTTATGCAGACACACTATACTACCTCCCAATAGGTCACTGTCACTTTATCACAATTATCATGTTTACAAGTTCTTTTTGCACTATACTGTTTTTTATCTGCACAACTCTGGTTTACTTTGCACTCATTGCTATATGCCCTTAATGTCACTGTATTGTTTACAATTTTTATTACATATGTATATTTTTTAGACCACATTTATGTGCAATGTATATACTGTAAATTTTCTTTTTTTCTTAAACTCTACTATTTTTTATATATATATTTTATATTAATGTTTAGCACCTTGGGTCTGAGAGTAACGCAATTTCGATTCTCTGTATGTCTTGTACATGTGGCTGAATTGACAATAAAGCTGACTTTGACTTTGACTTAGATAAACGTGTATAAAACACTATTTTTCTATGGTACTGTTATGAAAATAGAAAATTTGGCTTGGCAAGGCTTCATGCTTTGATCCAATTGTCTTGTCAAACTGATACCTTATAATTTCAGTCTTCTGTAGACATTAGTTAAGATAAAAATTTTAGGCAATTGTAAATTTTATTTTTCAGTGTACTGCAAGTTTAATTACTCAATACTTTTACTATACTATATTCTATACTATTTACTATATACTGTACAATATCAATTTAAGGTGTGATCATCCTCTGCCTAGAGCGGCAGTTCAGCTTGCTCCGGCCCTGGTGCTATCCAAATAATGACTAAAAGTAAGTTTTTAAGAACGGGTTTCTCAAGCCAGGTGGCGCATTACACCAGGGGCTCATCTCCTGTTTCCAAAATGCATCCCAAACTGCTTGAGAAACTGTTCTGCTATGATAATTGTAATGTAATGTAATGTGTATTTATATAGCGCATTTATTGTGTATGGCCATACACCCAAAGCGCTTCACAATCATGAGGGGGGGGGGGTCTCTCCACACCACCACCAGTGTGCAGCATCCACTTGGATGATGTGACGGCAGCCACAGGACATCGGCGCCAGTGTGCTCACCACACACCAGCTATTGGTGGAGTGGAGAGACAGTGATAGAGCCAATTCAGTGGAAGGGGATGATTGGGAGGCCATGATCGTAAGGGCCGATAGAGGGACTTTGGCCAGGACCCGGGGTTACACCCCTGCTCTTTCACAAAAAGTGCCATGGGATTTTTAATGACCACAGAGAGTCAGGACCTCGGTTTAACATCTCATCCGAAAGACGGCATGCGGAAGTTTTGTCTTTCCATTTGGCGTGCATTATTAAATTCCGTAACACTCTCACCAGTCTTTACTCCATATTTGCGTCTAATACCCCAGATTGTCACAGGGCATGAATGAAATGTTCATGAGTCAAAGTGAAACTGCCGAACTGCAGTTAAAGTCACCCAAAATTACAGAAAACTCATAAAAACACTTCACAAAAGCACCTTAATTATATTATTGTCTATTAAGGCAAATAACTAAACTACAGATGTCCAAATGTAGTCAGTAGTGTCTTCGAAGTGAAAGATCCAGAAGGGCATCCTGCTGATTTGATTCAGAGTGGCACTTCTGCTCACCGGTCAGGTATACATCCGTGCTAAAATACCAAGGTGAGAGTCATCATAGCTTGCGTAGAATAGAGCCAGCTCCCAACCCAACTTCGAGAATAGATTAACGGCGATGTTTTTTTTTTAAATGCCCGATAAGAGTCTCGCGTTAATGCAGCATGTTAACGCCGATAACGGCCCACGACTAATATCAACACTAACATTTACAGCGATTCTGACTATTAAGAAGGGCGACGTAGTGGCGCAGTAGGTAGTGCTGTCGCCTCACAGCAAGAAGGTCGCTGGTTCAAACCTCGGCTCAGATGGCATTTCTGTGAGGAGTTTGCATGTTCTTCCTGCGTTCGCGTGGGTTGCCTCCGGGTGCTTCGGTTTCCCCCACAGTCCAATGACATGCAGTACAGGTGAGTTGGGTAGGCTAAATTGTAATAATAGTGTATGTGTGCAAATGAGAGTGCATGGATATTTCCCAGTGATGAGTTGAAGCTGTAAGGGCATCGGCTGCGTAAAACATATGCTGGATAAGTTAGTGGTTCATTCCACTGTGGCAACCCCGGATTAATAAATGGACTAAGCCGACAAGAAAATGAATGAATGAATGACTATTAAGGAATAAACCTCAGTGTGTCACCTTTCAAAAGACACAAAAACCATGCATACACTAAAAATGGTACAAAAGTAGCATGCAATTAACTTTGGGTATGCATTTTTAGGCATTTTAAGCTAATTTGACAGGCTAAGGGGTTTATTTACAGGCTACACGCTAAGGGGTTAATTTATTTATAGCTCTGCATAGAAAAAGACTTGATCATACCAACCTATCTAGATGAATGAAATCTTTCCAAATAGACCTGTATTCAATTCATCTGGTGAAATTATATTCATATCGCAATATATATGACAGAAAAATATAGCAATGGCAGATTTTTCCAATATCGGCTAGGCCTAGTAATAATTTTAAAAGCTTATTAGGGCCACACAGTGGCTCAGTGGTTAGCACTGTTGCCTCACAGCAAGAAGGTCAATGGTTCCAGTCCTGGCTGGGCCAGTTGGCATTTCTGTGTGGAGTTTGTATGTTCTCCCGAGTCCCAGTGTTGGCGTGGGTTTCCGGGTGCTCCGGTTTCCCCTACAGTCCAAACACATGCACTATAGGAGAATTGAATAAACTAAACTGGCTGTAGTATATAGGAGCATGTGTGAATGTGAGTGTGTATGGGTGATTCCCAGTACTGGGTTGCAAGTGGAAGGGCATCCGCTGCGTAAAACATATGCTGGAATAGTTGGTGGTTCATTCCGCTGTGGCGACACCTGATCAATAAGTCACAGAATATAAAGAATGAATATATATTTTGAATTAAATACAAGTTTTAATCTACATGCAAAAATAAAGACATAAAAACTGTCACGGGGTGGTACAAATAGGGTTCAAATAGTACACATTATAGCTTAATTTTTAGGAACGAATATGCACATTTTTAAATTAGGCGTGCACATATGACAACTCATTATAAGGTCTACAATAGAGGAGTTTGATGACTTTCAAGAACAGTGTTTACTGATATAGAGAAGAACTCCCTTTTGTGCTTTGTCTTAAACAGCAACATAACACACTGAAGGAAGTTGAACAAGTAAAAAGCATGATAAATCCCCTTGAGCTGTAGATGTAGCCCAATAAACAGGGTTTAAAGCAGAGCAATATGTACAGTAGTTCCTCAGCACTCATACCCAAATGTTCCTTTCAGTTCTTGATTTACTGTGTGTGTGTGTGTGTGTGTGTGTGTGTGTGTGTGTGTGTGTGTGTGTGTGTGTGTGTGTGTGTGTGTGCGCGCTTGCGTGCGTGTTTTGTGACATCAGGACAAGAATGTGTAAAATGATATGGTATTACGATGTTCAGATGAATTATGAGGACATTGCGAGTGTTCCCATTTCTCGAAAAGTTTATTAATCATACAGAATGAGTTTTATTTTTAAGTTTCCTGTAAGAGTTATAAAAACAATGGACCCTTTTCAAAAGATGGTGATGAATCATTTAGTGGTCATCAGCATCTTAATCCCTTGAAAGTTTTTGATATGAGAGATTTTTTATTTAAATGTATGAACTGTACATTTATAAAGCTATATTTTGTATTATATCATCTTTGCATCAATTTATGAAGGGATGTTTCTAATACAGTCTATGGGAGGGACAGTAGGGCTGTGCGATTAACTGAAATCGTATCAAAATTGCAATTTGTACATGCTCAATTTCTAAATCGAACATCTAAACAGTACAATTTTCCTGCAGTATGGTATTTGAACCAATCATAATGCAGCGCGCCTAAACAGAGCTCAAGAGTGTGTCTGCATGTGTACAGTATCTACAGTTAAAACCAGTAGTTTACATACACTGTACAAAAAGACACATAACCATTTTAAAAAAGTCAGACGTTAATGTGAGTAAACTTTTTTCTTTTAGGTAAGTTAGGATGATCAAATGTGTTTCTGTTCTGCTTAATAGCAGAATAATGAGAGGGATCTTTTTGGAGAAGATTATTCTGCCTCTGAGAAAGCTCAGATGATGATGTCAAGATTTTGGAAGTTTCTGATTGGCTAACTGACAACATTTAAGTTAATTGGAAGCACAACTGTAGAATAGTATTTAAGGAAAACCTCAAACACACTGCTTCCTTGTGTGACAACATGGGAAAATCAACAAGCCAGAATCAACAATTAAGCCAGATTACAATTTGCTGAATTACACTGGGAAAAAGACTAATTTTTGGAGACATGTCCTGTGGTCTGATGGAACTAAGATTGAACTGTTTGGCCATCATGACCAGTGTTACATTTGGAGGACAAAGGGGAAAGCTTACAAGCCTAAGGATCACCATCCCAACTGTGAGGTATGGGGGCAGCAGCATCATGTTGTTGGGCTGTTTTGCTGCAGGAGGGACTGGTTCACTTCACAGCATAGATGGCATCATGAAGAAAGAACATTGTGTAGAAATACTGAAGCAACATCTCAAGATGATGGCCAGCAAATTAAAACTTGGCCACAAATGGGTCCTCCAAACAGACCATGACCCTAAGCATACTGCCAAATTAGTTAAAATGTGCTTTAAGGAAAACAGAGTGAATGTTTCGGAGTGGCCATCACAAAGCCCTGATCTCAATCCTATAGAAAATTTGTGGGCAGAGTTGAAAAAGCTTGTGCGAGCAAGACAGTCTACAAATCTGACTCAGTTACATCAATGCTGTCAGGAGGAATGGGCCAAAATTCCTGCAAACTATTGTGAGAAGCTTGTGGAAGGATACTTAAAACAATTGACCAAAGTTACACAGTTTAAAAGCAATGCTAAAAAAATACCAAGGAAATGTATGTAAACTTTTGACCATCTAGAAATTAATAAAAATTCTCCAAAAAAAATGTCTTTCCTTATTCTGGAATTTAGCAAATGTAAATCATTTAGGTAATCCTAACAGACCTAAAATAGTAAACGTTTAGTATGATTTACCATCAGACATTTAAAAAAAAAAATGGTTATCTTCCTTTTTTTAGAGTGTATGCAAACTTCTGGTTTTAACTGTATGTGTGTATGCGATCATATATACAGTATGTGTGTGCAAGTGTGACTGTGTCTGTATGTGTCCAGTATATGCGTTTGTGTGTGTGTGTGTGTGTGTGTGTGTGTGTGTGTGTGTGTGTGTGTGTGTGTGTGTGTGTGTGTGTGTGTGTGAGTAATGCGAGTGGTATGTGCTCCCAGAACTGGCCGCTGAACCTGACACATCTAATTCCCGCAGGAGGAGAGACCTGCTCCCTCCTCTAATCCTCCTCTCTCCGTCTCTGCTTTCTTCAGTCCGTTCCCTCCTTTTATCCCTTCATCTCCAAATGTCACCACCCACAGCTCTTTCCTGCTCTCCTCTGATCCCTCGTCCCGTCACTGCTGTGGTTTGTGGTTTTGTTTCATGCATTCTGAGTGTTCAGCAGAGTGAAGACAGACCTGATTATCTGACTCATTCACTCTTCAGTCTGCTAAACCCCAGGCCACATACACACACACACACACACACACACACACACACACACACACACACACACACACACACACACACACACACACACACACACACACACACACACACACACACACACACACACACACACACACACACACACACACACACACGTGTATACAGACATTTACAAATATTCAAAGTAAACACACACACATACAGACACTCACACATACTGTACACACGAACACAGATACAAACACACATGCATATACACACAGGGCTCGACAATAAGGACTGCTCGATGGCTCAGGGCCAGCGTGCAAGATGCTCGGGACAGTGGGCAGGATCGTTATTGGCCTGATCGGGCCAGTGCTGCCTTGTCACTAGCTTAATTTGGCTGTGACTGTTTGTCAATTGCATTCAAATAGTCTTAGGGTGCTTTTAGACCTATGTTTGTTTCAGACCTGTTTTGTTTGTCCAATTAGTGCGGTTCGTTTGGTATATGTGAATCGTGTAAATGCGCTCAGATCCGCGCCATTTCAATCGGCCCGAGACTGCCTGAATGAGGTAGTCTCGGTTGCAACGAACTCTGAAGCGGATCATTTGTAGTGAGAAAGCAAAACGATCCAACAAACTAACGAACTAGGCTATATCGCAGTTAATCATGGCTGAGTAATAGCCACATACATGGCTATACGAAGAGAGAATGATGTCATGTCATACCTACTGGCAAATGTGCGTTTCATCTCGAATACGAAAGTGAAAGCATGCTCGAACATTACTGAGTGCCGTTTATCCGCCAGGACAATAGACCAATAGAAGTTACCATCTGATAACTTTTCCATATTTTATTCTTATAATATGTTGTATTAGGCCTGATGTTTTGTTAATTTCTGCACTGATACCAGGAGAAAAAGATCAACATGGATCTGCTTCAGGATCTGACTGCAGTCCTGCTTCATCTGTTATTTCTTTCTATAATTTAAACCTATAGTGCATAATTCTAATCAAAGTTTTTAATAGATTGATTAATTAAATAGATCGATTTTTACAAAACTTGACAACTGAAATGAGAAAGTCTGACCTCTCTGATTTAATATTTGGCGACTATGTCTGTGAATGTCAAAATTAATGTGCACATTTTTGCTTACATATATATATACATATATATATATATATATATATATATATATATATATATATATATATATATATATATATATATACACACATACATACATACATACATACATACACATATAAACATATATATATATGTATATATATATATATATATATATATATATATATATATATATATATATATATATATATATATGTATATGTATATGTCTTTGGACTTGTGGGGGAAACCGGACCACCCGGGGGAAACCCACAGCAAAACGATGAGTAAATACAAACTCCACACAGAAATGCCAACTGACCCAGCTGAGGCTCGAACCAGCGCTTTTCTTGCTGTAAGGCGATCGTGCTACCCACTTTGGCACCGCGTCGCAGACATTAAGATGAAATGTTACATTTTATATTGTTGAAAAAGAGATGAATATTAAAAAACGTATATATTAAATGTGAAATATATTTAGTTGTTTACATATAGTCAGTGAAACACTTCAGTGTTTATTAAACTCATTTGGTCATCGTCTGTTTCTTTTAAAGTCTTTCAATTTTATATTAAGCCTTGAAGGGCAAATACTTAATTTAATTCATAGGGCATATAAAATTCAATAAATACGGTTCAATAATTCACATAAAGCATAAAATGTCATAAATATTAACATATTAATTAGATAGAATTAACATCCGCACAGGAAAAAAATATTTAGCACAGCCTTTTAAGCTCAATTTGAACAAGAAAAAATATTTATTCTAAAACATGAAATAAATGTTATAGAAACCAAAATTTAACTTTCTCAAGCATCAACATATTGTTACAACACCAACTTATATATTTTTTGATTGTATTTCTTGAAAAGTAATGCTTTAATGAATGATCTGCCAGATTGATCTAGTCCTCAGTCAAGGGTTCAAACCTCTGGTCCTTGAGGGACATGAAATAGAGACAGTCAGATGTTTTAAATATATAGGAACACTTATTGATAGTGGATTAACATTGGCTGCAAATGCAGAGTGCGTTTTTGAAAAAGCAATGCAGAGACTATATCTCATTAGGAGGTTACAACAATTTGGTGTGAGTCAAAATGTTCTGGAGATGGTAAACAAGAACGTGAAAGTGTAGCATGATTGCATGGTGTGGATTAATGCCAATAAAGGAAAAGCAAAAACTGTGTTGAGTAGTAAAAACTGCCAGTGCAATTGTAGGTAAAGCTGATTAATTGAAGATTGTTCCCATCCCTTAAATATAACATTTGAGCTCTTGCCATCAAAAAGACAACCTCAAGTAAATAGGCAACCTCAAGTAAAGAAAAATGTGTATCAAATGTCCTTTGTGTTGAGTGCCATTAGAATTTTAAATACTGGGTTTTAAGTATGTAAAGGTTTTTAAATTTGTTTTTTAATGTGATATACGTGATAACGCTGAGTGTATTTGTGAAGCCTGCTTTTTCTGTGATGTGTGTAATGTGAACGTTGATCTGTATGTGTGGTGAAGCCAAAGATGAATTTCCACTTGTGGCCAATAAAGAAAGTAAAGCCATGTTCCAGTGTATGAGGAAAACACTGAATGTGAAGACTGCATTACTCGATTATTGTTTTGATGCTTGAAAGCCTTTTCATCTTTGACCCATTGATAGTTAACAGATTGGAATGGAGCCGTTGGAAATGAGCTGCGTGACATGAAAAACCAGATCGCTTCCAGTATGTCCCATTATTCTGGCCATTTGACGCTTATTTGTGACCGCAAACATAATTTGTTGAACATTTGCAATGAGGAAATATGGCCTTCTGACGGTTGTAATCTGATATAATACAACTAAAAAGCATCCATGTGCAGAGATGCAGACGAGGGAGACTGAAGCACGGCTTTAAAGTAAAGGAAGGAAAGCATCTGATAGGAATTAAAGATGAAGCCCCTGAGCGTTCAGCGCAACAGCTTCTCTGAATATCACAGGGTTTGAGCTAAATCAGTTTGGCATGTTTTCTGATGGTATCTGGATGGGACGTCCCGAGCTTATTCAGAGAGAAGTACAAAACTCTCTGAATCAGAATGTTCAGAGCTCCTCAACAGTGCAAAGTAAATGAAATATTTGCTGAAATATGCGGCTGACAACTCGTACTGGTCCATCACAAAACTGAGAGTTCTCTTGGTAACGCAACAGGGCGTTTTAGAGGGAAACAAAAGAGATCTGGAGGAGGAAAACTCTCACTGATGGAGCGCATGTAAAAAACAGTTTACCTATTAAAGTGATTGCAAAGTTAAAAATTAAAATATATGCTTCAAACCTTTATAACTTTCTTCTACAGAGCCTAAATTATCTTGATAACGAATATATTGGGGCGACACAGTGGCTAGTGCAGTGCAGTGGCTAAGTGCTAGGCAGTATCGCCTCACACAGCAAGAAGGTCGCTGGTTTGAGTCCCGGCTGGGTCAGATTATATATATATATGTATGTGTATATATACACACACACACACACACATACACACACACATAGTATATATATATATATAAATTAGGGGATTTTAAATCGACATCGATCGAAATTTATGCTCAATTTCGATAATCGAATCAAAAAATAGAATCGTCGATGCTGCCACGCCCCCATGTCACGTCAGCTTGGCTTGCCAAGCGGGAAAAAACAGGCTTGTTGAAGTGCTTGTTAAACTGCAGAAGCAGGAGACCCGTCGACAGAGCTTAAACCCTCTCCTCTTTCAATGAAGTCGCCGGTGTGGAAGCATTTTGGATTTCCAGTGAGTTATGTTGACAACGTTCATGTTGTCGACAAAAAAAACACAGTTTTGCAAGCTCTGCTATGTACGTATTACGTACGGTTCGTCCGATAGACAACACCGACATCGCGATCCTCCGCCCGCCCCCGTTGCAAATGCTCGCGAAAAGTACACACTCAGGCCCTGTTTACACTGTCTTTGTTTTTAAATGGCATTTTAGAACGACAACGATTTGACATCCACAGTGGCGTGTAGCATTTCTGAGCAGCCCTCCTTCCTCTCTACCTCTGAAAATGCACATCACGTGACCACACAGACACAGACGCACACAGCCATGCGCTCGAGACAGCAGGTCCAGGCAGTCAGAGGACTGCTTCAATCTTTCACTCACTTGTACTGTCATTTTAGCGAACACCTCAGATACTGTTGGCTGGTTCCTGTTGGTTGTGCATCTTTTTTACCGACGCCATTATAAGGACACAGATCACTGCCTATTCACGAGTCCCGCAGAAAAAGTGATTGACAGGTGGTAATTATGCGTGTATCTTGCCTTTATTCATTTACTGTATGATTTGTTTATGGGTAAAACAAAGACCATGCAGGTCACATAGTTTAAACTGTAGGCTACAAATAATTAATTGGTCATTAATTAATTAATTATTCATAATCGAAAATCGAATCGAATCGTGACTTAAGAATCGAAAATGTAATCGAATCGAGGATTTGGAGGATCGTGACACCCTTTATATATATATATATATACATAGACACACACACATACAACAGTTCTGTCTGGTTCTCGAATCTGATTGACTGATAGACGTGATATATTTAAGTAATATCAGCACCCGTACAGCCTCTTTACCCTTTCTGCATTACTCCGCCCACATACAACCAGCAAAAAGCAGATACTACAGATCTATAGTTTAAAAGATGCTTGCTCAGCTGTTCAACTGTCAGCTTATGATTTGAATCCAACGCGGAAGAAAGTAGTTCCAAAGGATTTTTGAGACCCTCCATGTTTGATTTTGTTTTTATATACACAATTATGCTGTCAAACTGTTGTATAAACTCAACATCACACTCGTAGCAGTGCGATATGGCTGTATATCGGCACTGGTGGGAGCACTAAAGCAGATCGCACACCAGAAGCGCCGCTAGGCGACGCGCTGCGCAACACCATGCATTTTAGATTTCTAAACATAGGTTTCTATCAGGGTACATACACCGGCGCCGCATATATATATATATATATATATATATATATATATAAATGATCAAAAGTAACTAGTAAATATTTACTAGAGTAATGTTTTAATCTTACTTGAGTAGCTTTTAGGATTGTAACTTTTACTTGAATAAAAATTTCCGCAAGTTCTTGTACTTTTACTTGAGTATAGATTTTGGATACTCTACCCACCTCTGTTACCTGTAAACCCCGTCCCACAGACTTTACAGTGAATGGCTTTAGTTATTTTCATAGCAGACTTGAACCCACTGGAAGTTTTTTTTTTTTAGTCTTTTATTATTATACATGATCACTAATAAGATGTTCCATTATTAGTAACTGTAGGTGTTATTTTCATTCTCTCATCTTCAGCGCTTCACATTTTCGCGGTTGTAGCTCCTGTCATCTGAAGGAAGAAGGCATTGACTGAATGATTGACAGCTGATATTAATTACTTTGTCTCACTATACTAAACCCGCAGTCCAGTTATTTCAAGGAAATCCTGTCATTTACATTTTCCCAGGAAGCTTGTCATGTGTGTGATTTCTATACATCAGAGAGCTTGACTTTAAGTACCTGGGGTGTTGTCAACAAATCAGAGGGAATCATGGGACACAGGAAGAGGAAAGGCAGAACAGCAGAGACTCAACCTCCGCATCCTGTGGAGGATTTTATGAGCCAAACACAAACATCAACTCATCAGTTCTTCTCAAACTGCTGATGCACCAAAGGAAAAAGGAAATCAAGTCATAGACATTAAATTGGACTGCCATGGCTCCCTGTACACTTAATATAAAGATAATTTATTGGCCCCTATGGAACATTTAACACTGTAAATACAACTATTAGTTGACTACCTAAAACATGAGAAAATCAGCCGCACTAAAATAAAGTAAAACTGTGTATAATGACGTTAAGCCAGCTTAATAGTTAACTTAAAAGTTACACCGAGTTTACTCACTTTCTTTTAAAGGGACAGTTCATCCTAAATTGAAATTTCTGACATTATTTATTCACACTTTATTTTAAACATTTAGGAGTTTTGCTATTCTGTAGACCACGAAAGAAGATTTTTTGAAGAATGCTGGAAACCTGTAACCACACTGTGAAAGTCAATTTTTCTTCAAAGTATCTTCTTCTGTTTTCAACTGAAGAACGAAACTCATAAAGGTTTGGAATCACTTTTGAGGGCAGTAAATAGTGAGTCAATGTTTATTTTAAAGTGAATTATTCCTTTAAAATAAAGACAACTTGTCACTTTTACAGGGTGGAATCCTTCCATTCTACAAAAGCATATTTACACTGGAAAAAAAAAACATTTGTTTAGATTTTTTAAAATGCTCTTTTTGCAAAAAAAAAATAAATAAATAAAAAAATTTTAAATTGGCTTTTTTAATGCAGGCACAGTAAATATTACTCAGGGATTTTTTTCGTTATTTTCTTGTAGGGCGGCACAATTTTAAACAAATTTTATAAAAGTTTTCTGTATTTTTTACGAAACATGATTATAAAATAAAAAATATATACAATATAAAATAAATTAAATATGAATTAAAATATGTCAAATGAAATTAATAATAACATAAAATAAAACTATATAAAATAAATAATAATATAAAAAAACTTATTAATGAAAATATTTAAAATAAAACAATATAAAAGAAATATATATATATATATATATATATATATATATATATATATATATATATATATATATATATATATAAAATACAATTATTATTAATAATAATTCAAATCTTTCCATCAGAAACATGATTGATATATATATATATATATATATATATATATATATATATATATATATATATATATATATATATATATATATATATATATATATATATATATATATATATGAATTGAATATACAAAATAAAATATGAATTGAATATACAAAGTAAAGGTAGCATGGTGGCGCAGTGGGTAGCACAATCACCTTACAGAAAGAAGGTTGCTGGTTTGCGCCCCGGCATTTCTGTGTGGAGTTTGCATGTTCTCCCCATGTTCATGTGGGTTTCGTCTGGGTACTCCGGTTTTCCCCACAGGTTTGAACACATGCAAATAGGTGAATTGGGTAAGCTAAATTGTCCGTATGTGTGCAAATGAGTGTGTACGGATGTTTCCCAGTGATGGGTTGCAGCTGAAAGGGCATCTGCTGCATAAAAAGGGACTAAGCAAAGAAAAGAAAATGAATTAATGAATAAACTAAACTATATAAAATAAATAATAAAAATATAATAAAAAATATCAATTAAAATAATACAATATAAAATATATGTAAAATACATAACTAATAACAATATAAATCTAAATTAAGATAAATAAAATAAAATAAATAATAATATCTAAAATAAATAAAACTTAAATTTAAATATGTAAAAAAGTAAAAAAATATTTAATATAAAATAAATTAAATATAAATTAAAATATGTCAAATTAAATAAATACAACAATGTCAAATAAAACTAATATTTATACATATATAAATTAAAATATATAAAATAAATAATATTATAATATAAAATAAAATCTGTAAAATGACAAATAATAATAATATAATATAAAATAAATAAAATATATATTAAATAATGTAAAATAAAATAAATAATAATCAAAATATTATAAAATAAATAAAATATAAATTTAAATATGTATAATTGAATAAAATAAATAATAATAATATTATATAAAATAAAAATATATAAAATAAAATGTCAAATAAATTAAATAATAATAATAATACAGTATAAGAATATAATATTGAATAAAAAACAAATATTGTTATTATCATCATTAAATCAAATGTACTATTACATTAAATTATTACGTCTTGTGGTAAAAAGGAAATTTTAATTAAAAATTAAACATACTATTCTGAAACGTACCCTGATTAACAATCACTCTTACCAATTTTAGCTTTATTTTAATGAACCATGCAGCCCTTTACAGATATCACCATATAAGTACTTTTATTTAAATGTTTATTGCACAAAAATGACATTAAAAATCATCCCTCTGTCCCAGATAACCATACCCAGGCATGCACAAATATTTGCTTTTGTCTGGACAGACATGTAACTGGGGCGTATTTGAGCACAGTTCCTATCCAGTGTTGACAGCACAGAATAGTGTGTGTGACTTTCCTGAAGCTGCACTTGCACAGGCATGAATCTACAGCAAGCCTCGACACGCAGCTCCACATCACATTTACAGACGCAAACAGTACCGCAAGAATGTGCAGACACAAACACAAAAGCATGGGGTTCATTATTTTGGTCACGTTTCTTTGAGTTTGTCTCTCCTGTTAGTGCACATTGAAGAGTTGCCTGAATGGCACAGGTAGGTTTTATCAGTAGGCCACACCCACATTGACAGAAATAAACCACATTCATTGGTCAATCAGTGTTGTCTGGTGTAAAAATGAGTTGTTTAGAAGATTACGGTAAAAATTCATTATTTTACATTTTGATGTTGATTATTTAACAACTAATAAAATGTTCAAACTGCAACAGGGAATCAAAAATTCATTTTCTGTAGAAAATTACAATAAAGTTGTAAAAATAATAATGAAATAAAAAAAAATCATTCATTAATTTTCTTTTCGGCTTAGTCCCTTTATTAATCTGGGATGGGCACAGCGGAATGAACCGCCAACTTATCCAGCATATGTTTTACACAGCAGATGCCCTTCCAGCTGCAACCCAACACTGGGAAACAGCCATACACTCATACATTATGAACAATTTGGCTTACCCAATTCACATATACCACATGTCTTTGGACTTGTGGGGGAAACCAGAGCACCCGGAGGAAATCCACGCCAACACAGGAGATCATGCAAACTTCAAACAGAAATACCAACTGATCCAGCCTAGGCTCGAACCAACGACCTTCTTGCTGTGAGGCGATTGTGCCACCCACTGCACCACCATGCTGCACAAAATATTTTAAAAAATAAATAAATAAAAGAATTGTAATAAAAATGATCAAAAAATTAAATCCCCTTCATTGTTTTAGTAAGAAATTAGTTGTTTTTTTAATAACTTAAAATAATAAAAGACTAAAATAAAAATAAAAAATAAAAAATAATGAAATAAAAAAGTTTTAAATTTTTTTTGGACATAAATAAAATCCCATTCAGTTTTTCAGTTGGAAATTCATTTTTTAAATAATTTAAAAAAGTAAAAAAACAAAAATTAAAAAAAGATAATAAACTAATAAAAAAACAAACAAATGTATGAACAAATAAATACATTTAAAAATATACATTTAAAATTCCAATCGTTTTTTTTTTCAGAAGGAAATTAGTTTAATAACTTTAAAAATATAAAATGTCGGAAATGTAAAAAAAAAATATGAAATTCAAAAATGAAATTAAAAAAAGATATAAAAATATCCCAATCATTTTTTGTTAGTAGGATTTTTTTCTATACTAAAAAATAACTTAATTTAAAAAAACGGAAATTAAAAAAACAAACAATAATTATAATAATTTTTTAAAAAGGCAGCATGGTGGCACAGTGGTTAGCACAATCATCTTACAGCAAGAAGATTGCAGGTTCGAGCCTCGGCTTGGTCACTCAGCATGTCTGTGTGGAGTTTGCATGTTCTCCCTGTGTTAGGGTGGGTTCCAGGTGCTCCGGTTCCCCCCACAGTAAAAACACATGCGCTATAGATAAATTGAGTAAACTAAATTGTCAATAGTGTATGTGTGTAAATGAGTGTGTATGTATGTTTCCCAGTAATGGGTTGCTAATCGGTTCGATACTTGAACAGTTCTCTTATCTGTACTTTTTGTAGTGTTTTATAATGAAAAAAAAACTAATTGAACAGAATTAACAACTATATTTTATTATTACGTTTTTAATGTAAAATTAAATGAAAGCAATAATTGTTAAACAAATAAATACATAAATATTTTTTCTATAAAAGAATGTACAATGGTTTGAAGGAAAATGACTTTGAAGGAACGTTTGACTTTTCTGGCAGAAGTCGGGATCTTTCTTGGTTTATTGTGCTCCCTGCAGTTGAAAATACTGTCTTTGAGTTGCAAAATGAAGTTAAATGAGAATAATGTTTAGAATTTTTCATTAACGCCTTCACATAACTGAGCTAACAGTGTTTTGGGAGTTTACTGTGTTTTTAATACAGTTTTGGGGCATCTTGCAATGTAAAAACAAGCTGTTTTGTTTTATAATTTCTAATAAGCATAGTTTATTATTAGGCTATTCGCAAGATATTTGTAAATACAGTTGATGTAAAAGCATTTTAATGTTTAAGATTTATTTAGGCTGCTGCAGAAAAATACTGCTTTCATTTTAACTGAATGTGTGTGTTTATTTAACTATTAATGTTATACTAGTTTAGGTGATTGACTGCTGGCATAACGATGTGGATGATGTAAAGTTAGCGTTAGTAGGTAGGCAGTCAAAACTTTGCTCTGCAGTAAATGCACTTTTGAAAGATACTTTCACTTAGAAAGATTGCTTAAGTTTCCGCTTATACAAGAAAACAACTTGCTGCGTTTGTTGCAACGTGCATTGTCGCTGTCCACTCGGGACATACAACTCGTTTGGTTCACTCTGCAAGCTTACGAGCTGTGTGAGCACGAGTCTGTCGCGAGCTATGTGTGTGCGCTTAGCGCAAGCCTCCGCTGAGTGCACGAGCGCAGAGCCAAGAACTGTAAAGGCTTTTATACTTGATGCTTTCGCCAGAAACACGGAACATTTCTCAGATGAGATTGCGAACTGTGCAGACGAATATCAAATACTGCAAATTAGACAACTGGGTTAGTTAAATCATGCTATTGTAAGTAATGTGTAGTAAGCAATAATTCTCCAGTATCGATAACAGAACAGTTAACGTCAGAGCTTGTCTATACTTTGGTCTTTTATAATGTAGCATCGATACCGATAAAGTACCGACTTTCGGTACCCATTCCTGATTATCAATGCCGTAAAAGGTCCCTTATGAAACAAAAATAGTCAAATTAATCTATCTCTGGAAGATTTCAGTGACTGAACAACACTTCTGTGCATATAGGCCATTCATAACAACACAATCTACATCAGCTTTGCGTGGCTAAAAGAGTTTTAAAACAGAACATTACATGTCTAACAGAAATACTTCAGCCATGGTGTCGTTCCTCCTCCAGCGTGTAAAACTGGTTCCAATATTGATTTAGAATTTTGAAAGTTTCGATTCAGCATTTGTTTTTAACGCCGTCACTCGTGAACGCACATCAGCGTATCTGCGTGAACGGGTGCGCAGTTGTTCAAATCTACATTTGCTGACAGACAGTTTGGACTACTTATCTATCAGAATAATGGGAGTAATCGGCCTGACAATTTTTAATTGGATAAACATTTTTTTGTCTTATGCTTTACCTGGAATGTAAAAATACATATAAACACATTTAGATCATTTACTTTAAACATTACTATTAGAATGTGAAGAGACTTTCAACCAGCACAACCAAACATGTTTCTGAAGACAATACCTACTGCACCTTTAACTTAAAAAAAACATTATTGTAAAGTGTTGCTAAAGTGTTAAAGTATTGCTTTAAATGCAAGCAGATCCCAGTCCGCCAAAACCTGGCAGTGGTTTAAATGGCTTTCGACTCATCAGTCTTGATCTGTGAGAGAGTTTGCTGAAGCAGCAGCAGTTAATGAACACTTCTCGGATGACGATCTGACTCACACTCCAGTGAAACCAAGTAAAAGTGATTTACAAATGTTACTGTCTCTCTGAGTCATCTGAATGCAGCTACCAGACTGCACAGATTAACCCAAGCATATAGCTGTATCAAAGAAAAGGGGTTTATACACACTTGTGTGTAATATAGCCAGCTTCTAATGGTAGAAATTAATTAATTATATAGTTATATAATCACACTTAAATAAAAACAGTCTGCAGAAACACTTTGATTGACATTCTCCCATTGTACGTGACATCAGAGGGAAGAAGCCCCGCCCACTAGTGACGATCTCTCCCTTATTAGCATTGTCAGTAGAGATGCGCGGATGGGCTATTATTTCATCCGCAACCGCATCATAAAACTCATCATCCGTCCGCCATCCATCCGCACTAACATTTTTGACCAATTTTTAAACCGCACCCGCCCGCCATCTGCTGACTGAGCTCTTTATTTGAATGGCTTATTCCTTTTTATTATTAAATGAATGTTTCTTTATTGATTATTAGAAAATAGAGAATGACTTTAAGGACATGCAGTTAATCCAAACGTGCAAGTCAAATCCAGCATTAATTGACGCTTTGAAGTGACGCTAAACAATACGAGGACGTGTCGTTTCACTTGATTTGATTCCTCGGTCCTTGAGTTTTTTTTTTTTGCGTCCTTCCCTCGCATCCTATAGGGGTGGAAAGACGAGGAAAGAAAGCAAGGGAAGGAAACGAGGATACACAAATAAGAAATGAGAAGCACCCTATAAAGCTCTCAGAATATCAGCAGTGAACTACATCTCCAATCGGTGCACAGGGACAAAAATAAATAAATAAATAAATAGTCTAAATGAAACGCACTGTACTGTACAATTTTTTTTTTATTATAGTAGCCTAATAGAAAACGCATTTTGACACATCATTTCAACATTCAGACGAGAGCGCCTGGCCTCTAATGCGCCCTGCTGCACTGAAGGAGCGCTCGCTCGCAGCACTTGTTGCTGGAATGCATAGAATTCTCTTGGCAAGGAGCTGTAATCGTGGGAATGACTGCCTTGTTTCTCCCAAAAGGAAAGTAGATTTTCCTCTGCTGATCCGTCTATACGGAAGTTTGTAGAGGAATACTTCTGTACTTCATCCAGAATTAGTGTATCCGATTCCTCCTCTCATTCTGTGAAGTCAGTCCTAGGCTTTTTCGTTGGTGCGCCAGCTATGTGTACAAAAACAGTACAACCGCCCGCCACCCACCCGAATATAATTAAAATATTGTTTTTCGTCACAACATCCGCCCGATCCGCGGTTTATCCGCGGACTCCGCGGCTGTAACCGCCATCCGCGCATCTCTAATTGACAGCCCAGAGTGAGAAGCAGCCGTCCGCTATTAGAGTTTTACGCCATACCAGCTGAAGATAATGCCAGCGACTAAAGCCTAGGTCACACTACATAACTTTAAACATCAGCAGATTGCTGGGTTGTTCAGACTACATGACTTGATTTTGTGTCTTTAAATTGCTGTGGTTTTCACACAGATCCGATCTCTCTGCGAGCATTTTAGCTTGCAAATTGGGGTCAAAACCAGGCTTAAAATCCTGTAGTGTGATCTAGGCATAAGAGGCATTACAAATGTGGAGTTTAGGACGCAGTTTCGGTTTTTCAGTGATAACGTCAGTCCTGTTTTGAGGCATTTGTATCTCATTTAAATTTAAAGCAACAGGCACCAAAACGCCACAATATGGATCAAAACCTAAAAAGAGAAGTTATAAAAAATTATTTGTGTGGTATTTTGAGCTGAAACTTCACACACACATCTTGTAAAAAGAGGCATAATAGGTTCCCTTTAAAACTTCCAGTATAGTAAAGTATTGTTCACTTCTATAATAATGCACAGAGACACTTTTAAATGTACCGATGGCCATTATTACTGTGATGATCTACGCTTCAGTAGAGGACACAGCTGAGCACATGTAGATAATGCTGCACAGTTCATTACACCGGTGTAGCATTACACTGTTATTATGTGCTATTTCCAATAACAGTTGGTGCTGACATACAAAGCAGGATCCTGACAGAAAAAATACAGCAGCACACAAACTAGGCCTGTCACCATATCTCATTTTTTGTTGTACAATATATTACACCAAACATTTATTAGGTACACCTGTCCAACTGCTCATTAACGCAAATTTTTAATCACATGGCAGCAACTCAATGCATTTAGGGATGTAGACATGGTCAAGACGATCTGCTGCAGTTCAAAGCGAGCATTAGAATGAGGAACAAAGGGGATTTAAGTGACTTTGAATGTGGCATGATTGTTGGTGCTGAGTATTTCAGAAACTGCTGATCTACTGGGATTTTCACGCACAACCATCTCTAGGATTTACAGAGAATGGTTCAAAAAAGAGGAAATATCCAGTGAGCAGCAGTTCTGTGAGTGCAAATGCCTTGTTGATGCCAGAGGTCAGAGGAGAATGGCCAGACTGGTTAGAGCTGAGAGAAAGGCAACAGTAACTCAAATAACTACTTGTTACAACCACGGTACTCAAATGGCCTCCACAGTCACCAGATTTCAATCCAATAGAGCAGTGTTTCTCAACTGGTGGGTCGCGACCCACAGTGTGTGGTCAAAAAAAAACAGCAAATGTTTCATTTTTAACTTATTTTGCTTATACCAGACTTTTATTTTGAAATGCACGAGCGACAACTGTACTGTTTAACATGTGAAATTTGATTTAATTATAGCAACAAATTTGTTGAATTACAAGTACAACCCCGATTATGTAAAGTATGGATTTACATATACTGTCGACTCAAAAGGCTTAAAAACTCAGTGTTTCATATGTAGTGATGTGCCCTCACAAGAGCACGTTTAGAAACCAAACATTTGTCGTTTTTACTTTGTAATATTTCTATAATTTGAGACATTTTGTTAAATGATAGTAATAAAATATTGTTTATTTGTAAGTCTAGGGGATTTTCTTATGATTTATTTGTCACTACTTGTGTATGTTAACAAATAAATAAAAATTAATTATAATTCCTAAAATTATATACTTTAGTTCCTAAAAATTTGGGTTGCGGGTTAATGACCATGTAAAAATGTGGGTCCCATGGCCAAACCAGTTGAGAGCCACTGCAGTAGAGCACCTTTGGGATGTGGTGGAACGGGAGATTCGCATCATGGATGTGCAGCCGACAAATCTGCAGCAACTGCCTGATGCCATCATGTCAACATGGACCAAAATCTCTGAGGAATATTCCCAGTACCTTGTTGAATCTATGTCATGAATGATTAAGGCCGCTCTGAAGGCAAAAGTGGGTCCAAGCCGGTACTGGTAAGGTATACCTAATAAAGTGACCGGTGAGTATTGTCATTTTTAGACCATTTTACGCCACTCCTTATATAATGTTAGAACAATGTAATATCATCACAATGCAAGTACACTCTTCCAAAGTATTTGATTCTTAAGAATAATTAATTTAATTGCATTCATTTTAACAATGTTATAATCAAGCAGAATCAGAATGTGTAAGCACATATCCTCCTAAATAAATAATAATAAATGTTAACAAACAAGTGCGAGGGCAAAAGTAACAGAGGCTGTGATATCTGCTACCAGATCTATTTTCAGTCGCCAAACACCCACATGACAATATATTATAGTAATTTATAGTAAAAACTAGAGTGTTTTTAATAATACTGACACTAACAGCTCCAATAGAGGAAGAGATGTTGCATAGTCGGCTAAAATATTGCTGGAATTGCATCATTAAAAATGATTGAGGTCATGTCCATGTGGTGTGCGATAAGTCAATATATTGATTATTGTCACAGGCCTAACACAACCAATTTGAAAGACAGAGACATTCAAAAATGTCACAAATGTTAATTAAAGGGAACATGTCACATAGTTACTATCATCGTGGAAATAAAAATGTCCGAGGTTTTGTAAGGTAAGATTGATTCATGCCAAATAAAGCAGAGCATGCGCGAACATGTTTTGAGCTTATGAAATGCTACAGCTTTGGACTGATGGGATCCAGAAGTTTGGTAAACAGTGTTATAAAGAATCAAGTTTTGATGTAAAATGTATGATTCCGCTCTATTTCCAGGCCTCTAATCAGATAAGCAAAACAACATGACATTGATCATGAGACTCTCTGTTCAGATGGTCAGATTTACTCCCACTGATGCTCGTTTGGGTTAGTTTTTGCACGGTTATTCAAAGTTACATTATAAATAAATAAATAAAATATATATAATTATGACCACATACACTACCAATCAAAATTTTAAGGTCAGCAGGATTTTTAAATGTTTTAAAATAAGCTTCTCCTGCTCACCAACCAAGGCTGCATTTATTTCATCAAAAACTACAGTACACGCTGTAAAAGAGTGAAATGTTATTGTACTATAAAATAACTGTTCAAAAGTAGTTTATAATTTAATTTAATAATTTATTCCAGTGATTTTAATGATGAATTTTCAGCTTCACCACATGATCCTTCAAAAATCACTCTAAAATTAATAATAATAATTAATATTATTAGTATTGTTATTGTTATTGTTATTATTATTTTATATTATTATTATTACTATTATTATTATTATTATTATTATTATTATTACTAATGGTAACAGGAATAAAAGCAATATTGATTTTTGAAGTAATAATTTCATATGCAACTACATACAATAAAAAAGCAGTTATTAAACATTTTAATAAATTATTTTTTTAAATCACATTTAATAAATGCCACCCTGCTGAACATAATAAAAAAAATAAATAAATAAATAAAAATAAAAAAATAAAACTGAACCCAAACTTTGGACTGGTGGTGTTTATTTTATGTATAATCAAATTATTAGTCCTCCTGTGTATATTAGTCCTCCTGTAATTTTTTTTTCTTTTTTTGATGTTTTTTAATACTTTTTACAAATATTTCTCAAGCATTGTTTAACAGAAAGATTTTTTTGTTTTTTGTTTTAGGAACTAATTTCTAATAACCGATATAACATTTTAGTTATTTTGCAAGACAAAAGTGCAATTTAAAGGCTTTTCTATGTTATTATTTTAACTAGGCTAGTTAGGATAATTTAATATATATTGTTAGAAAGTGTTTGCTGTGTAGACATTTGATAAATAAATATTTCTAATAGGGGGCTAATAAAATTGTCCATAAAATAGTTTTTTAAAAATTGAAGACTCAAGCCAAACTAAAATAAATGTCTTTCCCCAGAAGAAAAATATTACAGGAACTACTGTGAAAATCTCCTTGGCCTGTTAAATATAATTTGTAGAATTTTTTTTTTTAATAATACAAATTTAACACATAATGTAACAATATAATATAATATAATAGAATAGAATAGAACAGAATAGAATATAAATATTTATATATAAACCTAAATAATGTATCATATTCAATTTAAACAATAGTCTTTGGACTCCATCATCATGGTACTAAATGACTGATAATATTACTGTATTATTAACATGCTTCTGCAACATTATGTGAACACACTCAAATATATAGATATATCCAGTGGCATCACTAGGGGGGAAAGTTAGGGCAATTCTAATGGTCCACGCTGTTTAGGGGCCACAGGAGTTACTATAAGGGTAACAACCCCCCACCTCCCTCTTCTCCTAGAGGGCGAAGAAAAATTCCAATATGACAAAAAATTCTGTCATAGAGCGCACACACAATCTGTCAACGCGCCGCCCCTGGATGTATCCAAGTAGATTTACATTTACATTTAGTCATTTAGCAGATGCTTTTATCCAAAGCGACTTACAAATGAGGACAAGGAAGCAATTTACACAACTATAAGAGCAACAATGAATAAGTGCTGTAGGCAAGTTTCAGGTGTGTAAAAAAAAAGTGTAAGAAGCAAAACATTTTTTTTTAATGTAGTTAGAGGAGGAGTCAGAGAGGCAATTGCAAATTAGGAAGGAAAGTGGAGACTAAATAGTTGACTTTTTAGTCGTTTCTTGAAGACAGCGAGTGACTCTGCCGTTCTGATGCAGTTAGGGAGTTCATTCCACCAACTGAACAGATTGAGCGCGAGAGTTCGGGAAAGTGATTTCTTACTGAGGTAGACACAATAATCATTGAAAACTAAACAAATCTGGGTTGTTTAAAAAAAATGGACAAAACATAACGATGGGTTATCTTTTGTCAATATAATTTATATTGTATAGCATTACATTTCTATTAAATATTTGGGTTTGTCTATTGACCTTATTCTTAAATGTGGAAGTGCGCCTGTTTTCGCGATTGTCTTAGAACTTCCGATTCAGTCGCCTATGGGAGAAATGACTAGGAATAATAAACGGCAGAAAATGGTCAAACTACTTGCTCTACAAACAAATGTTTGCATGACTATACAGACCAAGTAGAATAATATAACAAGAAAATATCAAATTGCAACATCAAGCAGCGTAACGAGCAGTTTTTAACATCAAAAAATTAATGGAAGTGAATGTGACCGGAAGTCTCGAGACAAAAAGATTCAAATGGCAGCGCCCGCTGGTCGGCGGAGAATAAGGTGAATGCTTTATACAAATTTGAGTTTTTTGTGTGTGTGGGGGGGCGAAGCAGTGGCGCAGTAGGTAGTGCTGTCGTCTCACAGCAAGAAGGTCGCTGGTTCGCGTTGGCGTTTCTGTGTGAAGTTTGCATGTTCTCCCTGCGTTTGTGTGGGTTTCCTCCGGGTGCTCCGGTTTCCCCCACAGTCCAAAGACATGCGGTACAGGTGAGTTGGGTACGCTAAATTGTCCATAGTGTATGAGTGTGTGTGTATGTGTGTGTGTGTGTATGTTTCCCAGAGATGGGTTGCAGCTGGAAGGGCATCCGCTGCGTAAAAACTTGCTGGATAAGTTGGAGGTTCATTCCGCTGTGGCAACCCTGGATTAATAAAGGGACTAAGCCGACAAGAAAATTACTGAATAGTGTGTGTGTGTGTGGTTGTGTGCGCGGGTGCGTGTCAGATTTCACCTCTCAGTCTTGAGTATTATTTTAACAACCTTGATAGGTTGTCTCTATTAATCCAATTTGTTTATTGCCATGTACAGTAAGGAAACACGTTTCCCTGTACAATGACATTCTTACTTTGCCGTCCACAGTGAAGTCATACATATAATATACACATCATACACGGCATACACATATATATACACAGAAGTGATAGAAGTATAAATATGAAATGTGTATGTATAAATATCTATGAATGTCAATAATTTATATTACTGTGTAAACAGATCATCTGCTTAGAATATTAAGGTTCTATCTGACATTTTTGTCAGAATTGAGTTATTGACATATTCCTATTAAATGACAACTTAATTACTTTATGGCATGTTTTTTTATACGTTGTTTACATTTTAAGACTTTATTTAAAAAACAAATGTTACACACAAGCTGTTTGCTATATAGAATGCAAAAACTTTAAAGCTCAATATCTCGAAATCATTTAGAACACAGATAGAACCTTATAATTCCAAGGTGACGAGATGTAAACAATGTAGAATAATTGTTTGAAATTGCGCTTATTATGCAAAAAGTGCCTAGTGCAATTGGCTTATGTGCAAACAACAGTATAATGGCCGGAGCAGATTAAGTGCAACTGTATGCATTAAAAGTGCAAACTGGATGAGGAATATAGTGTGTTACTGAGCAAAAAAAAAATTAACTGTTTGTGTCCACTGGTTATCCATTTAAAAGTCTGATAGCTGATGGGAAAAAAAAAAGAGTTTCCCATTTATTTCCATGTATTTCATGCCACTGTTAGTGGCATGAAATACATAATTACCACGTATGATAAACTTGAGAGGAATGTCGCACTAAACTTACAAATTAAACACCTCAGGCTTTATATTGCTCAACATATAAGTTACATAACTCAATATACAGAGTGCAGAAAAATCAATCGGCATGTTATTAAATGCGTTTGGATCATGACATTTATTTGCTTTCTCGGGATCTAGACAATGTTTTCATAAATGTAAAAAAATAATAATAATAAATACATATTCAAGTTAAATAGCTAATTCCTGAATATAACATCTTTTATTATTAGTTAATGATAAATAATCACCCGAAAATACAAATTCAGTCATCTTTTACTCTCCCTACAATTCTTCCAAACCTGTTTGAGTTTCTTTCTTCTGTTGAACACAAAAAATATATATTTCGAAGAAAGCTGGAAACCTGTAACCACTGACTTCCATAGTAGAAAAAACGAATAGAAGTCAATGGTTACAGGCTTGCAGCTTTCTTTAAAATATCTTCTTCTGTTTCCAAAAGAATCAATTAAACTCATAAAGGTTTAAAACAACTTGTGGGACAGTAAACAGCGAGTAAATGATGAAACAGATTAAAATCTGGTGTATTTATTATTCTAACTTATGATTTGACATATAACTATTCAATTAATATCAACAAACTAAGTTATATATGTAAATATACACATATATCTATAGATAAAATAGACATATGAAAATAGATAATTATGAAAATATAAAATAGATATTATTTACAGTTAAAATATATACATAGTCAAATGTAAAACATATCTATGACGGTATACATCAAAACTTTTCAAAAATATTTATATGAAAGCAACATTTTTACACTATCTTTACATTAATAGATTTATTTTTCAGCATTTCAGACATCACTGCCATAGTCACTGACGAAAAATTAATACATAAACAAGTTAGCGTTGCTAGTTTCCAGTAAGTTTGCTTGTTTCCAATGGATAGAAGCACGGTAAAGGTGGCAGGTGAACTTTGGTGAACTCGAACTTTCACAATCACTCGTCAAGCTCAGGTTTTAGACAGAAAAGCCCTTTAAAAAGGACGAGACTTACCCACGGCGACACACAGAAGATCCATCAGCACAATAAACATTCTGTTCTTCTTCAGCTCCGACATGACTGTGATTCTTCTTCACTGAATCTGTAGCGAGTAGTAGTTCTTCCGGGTGTCCGTGGCACCTGCGTGAAGGTGCGCGGATGATGAAGATGATGATGTAACGTGTCCCCGCTCGTTTCCCGTACTGTACTTTCAGTGCCACGAGCTTCAGTCCACGCGGTTGAACAAAACGCGTTAAAGCTGAAGACTGAAGCTCAAACAGTTGAACAGACTTTACTTGCGCATGACCACGCCCACAAGTGACGTCACTCGTGTTCCCTCTCTCTCTCTGGCTATCTAAGTTCAGGAGTGGAATATACTGTAATAGATTAACCCCTTCAGATTGTGTTTACAGTACTATTTCGAGTAGCTATTGATCCATAAATGAAAATCTGTGAACTGTTTTAATTGCGCGATAATTATTTTCTGATCTCCATATGAAAGGTAGGCTATTATTTAATAAATTTTATTATATATATATTTTTTTTCATGTTAAAATTATTCTGTTCATCAAAGCGGCATTTATGAAATGTAAAAGACAAAAGTTAACTATTTATAACAATTTTAAATAACTGATTTTTATTGTTTGTACTTTCAAATTAAATTATTACTCCAGTTATTATTGCTTTTATTACTATTACCATTAATAATAATAATAATACGTTTTATTATTATTATTATTATTATTATTATTATTATTATTATTATTAGAGTCATTTCTGAAGGATCATGTGACTGAAGACTGGAATAATAAAGCTGCAAATTCATCATCAAAATCACTGGAATAAATGATTAAATTAAATTATAAACTACTTTTGAACAGTTATTTTATAGTACAATAACATTTCACTCTTGAACAATTTGTACTGTATTCAAAATTCAAAATTCAACTAACCCCTAAGTGCGTGTGTGTGCGTGTGTGTATAAATATATATTTAAACAGTTGAAGTCTGTTTATTAGCCCCCTTTGAATATTTTTCTCTTTTTAAAATATTTCCCTAATGAAGTTTAACACAGCAAATTTTCACAGTATGTCTACTAGAAGAAGTCTTCTTTGTTTTATTTAGCCTAGAATAAAAGCAGTTATAAATTTTTTTAAACACCCTTTTAAAGGTCAATATGATTAGCCCCTTTAAGCTAATTTTCTTTCGATTGTCGACAGAACAAACCATTATTATACAATAACTTGCCTAATTACCCTAACCTGCCTATATTAACCTAATTAACCTAGTTAAGTCTTTAAATGCCACTTTAAACTGTATAGAAGTGTCTTGAAAAATATCTAGTCATATATTATGTACTGTTATTATGGCAAAGATAAAATAAATCAGTAATAGAAATGAGTTATTAAAACTATTATGTTTAGAAATGTGTCAAAATCTGCTCTCTGTTAAACAGAAATGACGGGAAAAATTAAACAGGGGGTCTACTAACTCAGGGGGGGCTAATAATTCTAACTTCAACTGTATGTATGTGTGTGTGTATATATATATATATATATCCATTAAAGACAATTAATATAGTGCATATATCTCTATGGTACAATGGTCTTCTGAGGTAATTCAAATTTTTTTATAATGATATTTAATTTTTTTTTTTTCATACTACACGCGTTGCATGTGCCGTGGGTCACCCCGATCACTTGATGCAGAAGTATAAACCAGTCCCTTATTTATCAGGGGTAACCACAGCGAAATGAACTGCAAACTATTTTTTAAGCAGCGAATGCTGTTCCAGCTGCATCCCAGTATTGGGAAACACCCATTAAACGGCCAGTTTATTCAAATCACCTATAGCGCATGTCTTTGGATTGTGGGGGAAACCGGAGCACCCGAAGTAAACACACGCCAACAGAGGGAGAACATACAAACTCCACACAGAAATGCCAACTGACCCAGCTGGGACTCGAACCAGCGACCTTCTTGCTGTGAGGCAACAGTGCAAAGCACCACAAACACACGATTAAAAAACTAAAATGTCCAGTTTATATCAGTGTTTAAAAAAAGAAACATGTTTTGAATCTTCTTCTTGTGTTTTGTAAGGTTGTGCTATTGTTCTGGTTAACAACAAGGGAAGTGGCCTACAGTATAAACAGATGTGCTCTTGGTTAACAAAAGCAAGCAATGAAAAGATATAGTTTACCCAGTTTATTTTTTCTTCTGTTGAAGCCTAAAGAAGTTACTTAGAAAAATGTTAGAAACCAGTAACCATTGACTTACATTAGGGGTGGGCAAACTCGGTCCTGGAGGGCTGGTGCCCTGCACAGTTTAGCTCCAACTCTGATCAAACACACCTGCTAATAGATTTCTAGTGATCCTGAAGACACTGATTAGCTTGTTCAGGTGTGGTTGATTAGTGTTGGAACTAAACTATGCAGGACACCGGCCCCTTCAGGACCGAGTTTGCCTATCCCTGACTTACATAATATTTGTTTTTCCTACTATGAAAGTCAATGGTTACAGGTTTTTAACATTTTTCAAAATAACTTCTTTTAAAGTGAACATAATTGTAACCAGGGGTATGACACTTACAGAGTTCGGATCCACATGCAGGTTTATTGAGGCAGGCAAGCAATGGTCAACACGGGTGCAAACAGATATGTGAAGGAAATCCAGAATTGTAGTCAAAGTATTAGGCGAGAGGTCAAAAGGCAGGCGGCAGGCAGGGATAACTAGATTAACAAGGCTAGGAGAGAAACACAGAAAAACGAGACAAAGGAAACGTGTTGTAATGTCACATACAGTAAATAAGACTCAGCGACTGGAGTGAGTGTGTGTTGCTTAAATAGTGTGTGTAATCTGTCCTTGACATTCCTTTGGTGGTGTGTGTGTGTAATCAGGAACATGTGTGTGTGAGCGGAGTGCATGCATGAAAATGTAGTCCATAACCTGGTGAATTTGTAGTCCATAAGCGATTGTGAATGTATTCCAGCAATCTATAGAGTTAAGATCACTGATGATCATGACAATAATTGGCCTTTCTGTGTGGAGTTTGAATGTTCTATTGGTGAACTGAAAAAACTAAATTAGTGTATAAGTGTGAATGTAAGAGCGTATTTCCCAGTGATGGGTTGCAGCTGGAAGTGCATCCGCTGCGTTATACCATTCATTCATTCATTTTCTTTTCGGCTTAGTCCCTTTATTAATCTGGGGTCGCCACAATGGAATGAACCGCCAACTTATCCAGCATATGTTTTACACAGCAGATGCCCTTCCAGCTGCAACCCATCTCTTGGAAACATCCATACACCCTCATTTACTACGGACAATTCAGCCAACACAATTCACCTGTACCGCATGTCTTTGGACTTTTAGGGGAAACCGGAGCACCCAGAGGAAACCCACGCCAACACAGGGAGAACATGCAAACTCCACACAGAAACACCAACTGACTCAGCCGAGGCTTAAACCGGCGACCTTCTTGCTGTAAGGCGACAGCACTACCTACTGCGCAACTGTGTCGCCCTTGCATAATAACATATGCTATATAAGTTGGCGGTTCATTCTGCTGTGGAGACCCCTGATTAATAAAGGCACTAAGCCGAAAAGAAAATGAATAAATGAATAATTAGGAAATTCGCAAAGGTTTGGAACCACTTCAGGCTGAGAGATATTTTGAATTTTGGGTGAACTGTCCCTTTTAGAATTACACTGAAACTATGATTGACTGGATTTACATTATTTATTTTTAAAGATAAGTGGTTGCAAACAATTTATATGAGGGCCATTCTTCAACAACGGGCACTTTTAGCCTTGTGAAGTTAAGTAAAAAAAAACCTGTTCAAAATGATCGTAACAGACTTATAAGTTTAAACAATTTGTCTAGT
>NC_141022.1:55117500-55147500 GCF_052040795.2 Danio rerio | reverse complement strand
TAAGATTGCAACATATTATTGATTTTTTTTTTTGTATATACGGCAGGTTTCATTTAAAATATCTAGAAGGAAAACACTTTTTAAAGTTTCATGCTAACTTCATGACCCAGACAATTTGCAGGGTTTGAAAGGGTGCTAAAAATCCTTGATTGTAAGGTTTTCAAGATTTGAAAAGTGCTTTTCAAAAGTGAATTTTTGTTGCTGTAATAATAATTTATCTTTCTAAATATAAAATCTGCACATATGTCTTTTTATCTGTGCCTTTTGATTAAGCAGTGGATGTAAACCAAATGCATGGAAATTAGATCAGCACTTCATAAGTGCACAATTCATGTAATTTTGAATACATATAAATTTAAGTGCCATCAAAGTGCTTCTTTGGGAATACCATACCATACTGTACTATAGAATAATAAATAACAATGCTATAACAAATAGCATGTGATATAATATGATGGTGTATGTATATGTGAAGAGTTCAGATGCAAAACCCTCTACATCTATCAGACCTCTTTTCTTGTAAATGCGCATTTTCTATCAGGCTCCTCTGATTAGAGAAGTTTCATTTTAGTAGATGATAATAAGGTTATTAGTTAATAAACAAAATAACTTTTTTTCCAAAAATGTCACTTTAGACAATTCTTTGGTTTTTAACAAGGTAAATTTTCTTTTGCATCAAAACCAGCGGAATCCACTTTGCTTTTTTTGCAAAAACCTCTAAATCCACCTATTGGGACAAGACAGTGTAATCAGTTGAAAATGAAGATGCTAGAAATGATTTTAGCAAACATAAAACACATTACACAAACCACCTGAAATTAAAAATGCATGATCTGTCAAGTAAGTGGCGGTTCATTCCGCTGTGATAACCTCTGATAAACCAGGGACTGAAGGAAAATGAATGAATGAAATGAGTAACATTTAAAATTGACATTAATTAGGCCTAAATCTTAACAATCTGTTGTCAGTTTTTTTTATTATTTTTGAATTAGATTTAATGTAAGTAGAGCAATGTAAACATTGCAAATGCTGTAATAAGCTTGTTAAATTCGAATAATGTAGTGTAAAACATTGTGAAAGCTTATCAGGCGTATAGGGATCATGAAGTAATATAAATAATGTTTAGTTTTATACATTATATTTATCTTTTAAAAAATAGCTTACATTAGCCAATAAAACACAAGGTAGACCTACTGGGCAAAAAGGGGATGCCACTCAGACATTTTTAGAAGCTGTCATTCATTAATTCATTCATTCTCACCATAATGACAAGGTCTCTTTTTCGTCTCTTGTTTATCCATGTGGCATACAAGAACGGCATTTTACCTTCGTGAAACAGAGTTGCCGTTTAATGTATAGTAAATTGGACTCAATGAAAGTAGCGTCGCTGCGCGAAAAAAAAAATTATGTTATGCCAATGTTAGGAAAACGTTATGAATGCATGCAACACTGCCGACTGTACAGTGTGTTTTCTTTTTCTAAAAATCCACAGAGTTTTGAGGTAAGGGGCGTTTTCACTTGCCATTCGCTGACAGTCAAACAGGCTCATCCAGTTCATCAAACTCCGTCTTTTAAAATTGAAATCAAAAGCGGAACAGAACAGTCTCCTCATCAGGCCCGGCCCTAAGCAATTTGGCACCCTAGGCAAGATTTCACGTGGCGCCCCGTCACATGGCAGTAAATTCCAATGTATAGTCATTAGAAACTAAATAGCTTTTTGATCAACTACTGCAAGCTGGGAAAACGTCAGATAAATATGCCAATGCAATTAACATTAATGCTGAATAGATCTAATATTTACACATTTGCTTAAGGAAGGATTGATGGGGGTAGTTACATTACTATTACTATTTTCCATAACATCTATGTCTTTCCATAACATTAGCTGATGTCAAAACTAACAGATAGCACTATAGCTATTTATTGATTAGCAATCTGTCCAACGTTGGATGTAAAAAATATGGGACAACAAATAGCTTCAAATAAAAGAATACATAGCAAACATTAGAAAATATTGACAATAAAATAAAAGGTTTAGCCTATTAAAATCGATGGCCTGTACAAAAATTAAATAAAGCTATAAAATCTACTTCACTTTTAATTGTATTTGCATATTGATTAAAGTTACTATAGTTAATTAGTGAAGAGCAGTTTGTGAATCTCTCATTGTGTTTTGTTTGATAACAGAGGTGTTAATGTAAGAATGCACAGAAATATAATGAAGCATTCGACTACTTTAGCAGTGGTCGTAATGTTGAGCGAAAAAACATAACCAGCTTTGCCTTTTTGTAGGAAACACACTTTAGATCTTTTTAGGGTAAGAGGTTTTTGAGTTATTGCCGAATATCACTGAACGTGTCAGGAATACCGAAAACAAAACCAACTTAACCGTGCTCATTTCTGGCGCCCCCCTGGATGTACAGCGCCCTTAGCATTGGCCAATACTGCCTATGCCACGAGCCGGCCCTGCTACTCATAAAAGCCGATGTATCAGTTCGCTGCTACATTGAAAAAATATGATTGGATTCACGTCTTCTGATTGGTTCTCGGGATATAGCGGCTTTTGCTGTCAAAGGCAGGGGGCGTTTAGCGGCTTTTGCAAACAAACTGTTATTTCTAAATGCGCTGATGCTTGGATTTAGACAATTTGAAGCAAATTCATTTGTTAAACATGTACTACGTGCCTAAAGCATTCACTCAATGTCATTAGCCCACGTTTGGCGGAAGTGGTGTTTAGCAGCTTTTGCATCTGAACTCTTCATATGTTTTCTGCCACACTTGAGATGAAAAAATGAACCTGGAAACTTTTTAAATTTGACTTTAAGAGCCCTGAATTTGCTTGAAAAAATATGAAGTAAAATCTGCAATAAAAAATCGGTGCATCACTACTCTCTTGCACATGCTGTGAATTGAGACTCACAGTGACGCTGGTGGGGCTTTTGCCTCTGATCTGGGCGACGGTGTTCCCGGTGGAGCTGTCAACCCATGAGAGGGAGCCGTACAGCAGGCTGACGGGCATCAGTGGCGGCAGCAGATGAACTCGCTGAACCATCGGCCTCTTCGCCCAGCCCAGAGACTCACACATGGCTTTAAAACCCACCTCACCACTGATGGAACAGAGAACAGCACACAACCGCTTTTACATCTGCCGGAGGAAGCATAGCTAGAAAGCCATTGTTTATATGACTGTGCTGTACCTGGGGTTCTGGGCATTACAGTGGTAAATGTATTGTGTCATGGTGTCGTCATCAAACAGATCCTCAAACTTCCTCTTGAAGTCGGGACGGAACCGGTTCACCAGTCCTGGACCTGCAGATTATTATTATTATTATTATTATTATTATTATTATTATTATTATTATTTTATTCATTGATGAAGCTTTTAATGTATACTTTAGAAATTTGAATCAAAGCACATCCTCAGTCAGGATGTAGTAAACACACATCAGTGTATTTTTTTTCCCAGTCTTTGTCATGATGTTCTTCTCACCCCAGGGTCCTGCTGCTCTGATGACAGCGAGTGGATTGAAGAAACTGAAGACTGAAGCCAGCGCTTTCACCCAGCGTGGAGGTCCAACCCTCTTCACCTCTGACCCCTGACCTGCTGACCCCTGTACCTGAGGCTGAGGTCGCTCAGGGAAACCCCACGGGTCCACCAAGATCAGGTGACTCACTCTAGTGGATCAAAACACAACAAATAATACACACAAAAAACAAGCCACGCCCACTGTTCTGTCATTTAATATTCTGTTTTTTTAGGAACTGCATTACTATGAAAAAAAAACAAAAAAAAAAAAAATGTTGCAGATTCAGGTTTATGTGGACTTTATGAGGCCTAATTCTCTAAAATGTGTCAAAATGGACATTTAATTTCCAATAAAGGATTCTTTGGTTATTAGATGAAAGCTATTACTGTAAGTTGTTGGTATTAATGAGTTTATATAAGGTGTTTTTTAACATACCTTTCTGGGTATTGGATGGTGTAGGATGTTGCTAGATAACCGCCCAGGCTGTGGCCCAATAGGATCATGCGCTCAAGGCCCATTGATTCTCTCCACTGCTCTATGGAGGAAACAAACTGCTCTTCAGCCAATGAGGCATCAGCTGGAAAGGAGGGCCGAGAGCTGCGGCCGAAGCCCAGCAAGTCAAAGGCATAAACAGGTCGAGAACGACTCAATGCATCCAGATTACGAATCCAGAGGCCAACACCTCCGCCAAACCCATGGACCATCACTAGCGGCGTCTGAGCGGCTGTAGAGAGAGACAGATGTAGAATATCTGACAATCTCCTTATGTGTGAAATACAACCAAAAAAATAATAATAATAAAGAAATACAACTGAACAAGATGGGACTAGACATGGAATGATAACCAGTTTTAAGGTTTACAGAGATTTTTAGAAAAGTCAAGATTTTAAAACTGCCAAAATCATCTGTTATAATGCTATGCTATGATATATTCATTCATTTTACTTCTGCTTAGTCCCTTATTTATCAGTGATCGCCACAGTGGAGTGAACCTGCAACTATTCCAGCATATGTTTTACACAGCGGATGCCCTTCCAGCTGCAACCCAGTACTGGAAAACATCCTAAGGTTTATACAGTATTTGCAAGTTATTTTTTTTTTAATGAATATTTTATTTCGTTTTTAAAGGGGGCAACAGTATCTCCAGCAGAAAAGAAGCCAGCCTACACATTAAAAGTTACTGGTCAGCTCACGATTTAAAAACATTTGAAAAACAAATCCCTTATAAACCAACTTCCAAGCATGCTATAGAGCTGAACAGTGCAGTGGCTTACTTTATATCCCAAGAAAAGAAAAATGTTCATAGATGCTTTTTCAAGTTGCAAAGAAATCTGTGTTTTTTTAAACTAAAGAACAAAGCAGAAGTCTTTTTTAGCAGATGTTTCTTAAAATAAAATACGTATCTTGTGTTCTATGGTAAAAAATAGTTGTTGTTTTAACCGGACGTTTAAAAAAGAACACATTATGTGGTTCAGTTGGCCGGCTCTGGCCTAAGGTGTGCCAGAGTGCGGTACAGTTGGGCTTTGGCACAATATACTTGTAGCAAAGAGCTTAGAATGATCAAGAGGCGACACTCAATAGAACGGTCCATTGCTACAGCAGCGCCCAGCAACAGCCCCGGATTCTACCATTTTGGAGTGAAAGCAATCGGCTGTCCATTGGATCTTACTGCTGTGGCGGTCAAGCAGCTGCTTTGTTTTTTAATTTTTTTTTTAATAAAAAAAAAGCGCATTAAAGCTGAGATACAACCTGAAAGATGACAATACAACACTTACTATCACAATCATCAGCACTTTTAATAGATTATTTTATAGACTTATAATATGCTGTTGTTCTATTGGAATTTTCATTCCAAAATGGCTGCTGCGCCCTCTATGTTGTTTTCTAAATTGCACTAGACTGTTGCCTCACGGTGTTTCTATGCTCTTTGCTTGTAGTGTGAGTGCAAAGTGCACCTGAGTCTGAAACTGAAGATGAGACATGACTTTTAAGTGACCGTTTCATATGGATTTATTCGTATGAATAAATCAATGAACGTGAACTGTCATCATTTATTAAAGACGCAAACCCATCGCTGCACAGCAGCTGCACCTTCAGCAAACCTCCCAATTCCTGCAGCACAAGGACCTTTATTATAATTTATGAGCATCAAAAGTTGTGGATCCGTTCAGCTAAATATTTGACTGCATGTCATTGCATCCCAAACAACTGGTTTATACTTCTGCGTCGAGTGATCGGCGTAACCCACCATATTGGAAATCTGCAATAATTGACATCCAGGAAAAACTAATACTATGGAAGTCAATGGTTATCGGTTTCCATCATTCTTCAAAATATTTTCTTTGATGTTCAACTGAATAATAAAAAAACACCTAAATTGTTTAGAAAGAATAAACTAAGGGTAAGTAATTTTATTTTTCGGGGAACTATCCGTTTTGGTTTGTTGGTGAAAACACTGTTAATAGTTTACGTTTGTTAACAAAAAGTTGCATATTCTTCTTATTATTGCATTTTCTTAACTTTTCAGCGTTGAGGTTGTACAAATGAAGACGACTGGAAGTTGTACCTTGTTCTTTCTGTTTTCGCGTAGTCTTATTGGTGACTTTAAGGGTCCATATTCTGGTTTGATTTGGCAAAGTGACGAATCTGGACCAAACTTCATTCCGGATACCTGGACATATATAAAAAATATAAAGTTAAAAAGTACCCCATGACATTTCTATAAATCAAATACCCCACATACACAAGAAAGCAAGACAGCGATTAGGTTTAACTAGGAAGTTAAGCAATTTGAGTATATTTCTGAGTGTTCTGACTTTGGTCTATCAATCCCTGGTCGAAAGTATTTTAACATATAATAATGTTGTTTTATGTTATGGTAAACTAGCATTAAAACAAAAGAATAAGTTAATGATGGCTAATTAATGAAGCAAACAAAATAACTGAACAGAGGTAAAGTACAATGAATAAACTGTTTACCCAATTCTTGAAGAAAAAGAAAAAGGCAGCTGCGATGTATTTTGATCCTTTATTTTTGCTTTGAAACCCTACTGTCAGGGTGGAAGATCCATACAACATTGGCAAAAACGAATATTACGTACAAAGGTGCTTTATTCCATTAGCGAAGACTGTCTTAAATCAAATCTTTTAGCTGGAATATGTTTTGTAGGTATGTGTGCGCATTTACAGTCACCGGCCACTTTATTAGGTACACCTGTCCAACAACCTAAGCTTGTTAATGCAAATTTCTAATCAGCCAATCAAATGGCATGCCTTTAGACATGTAGACATGTTGCCTGGTCTGATGAGTCTCGACTTCTGCTGCAACATTCAGATGGTAGGGTCAGAATTTGGCATCAACAACAAGAAAACATGGATCTAGCCTGCTTTGTAACAATGGATCAGTCTGGTGGTGTAATGGTGTGGGGGATGTTTTCTTGGCACACTTTGGGCCCATTAATACCAATTGAGCATTGTGTTAACACCACAGCCTACCTGAGTATTGCTGAACATGTCCATCCCTTTATAACCACAGTGTACTCATCTTCTGATGGCTACTTCCAGCAGGATAATGCGTCATATCATAAAGTGTGAATCATCTCAGGCTGCTTTCTTGAACATGACAATGAGTTCACTGTACTCAAATGGCCTCCACAGTCAGCAGATCTCAATCCAATAGAGCACCTTTTGGGTGGGGTGGAACGAGAGATTCGCATCATGGATGTGCAGCCGACAAATCTGCAGCAACTGCGTGATGCTATCATGTCAATATGGAGCAAAATCTCAGAGGAATATTTCCAGCACCTTGTTGAATCTATGCCACACAGGATTAATGCAGTTCAGAAGGCAAAAGGGGTCCAAACCAGTACTAGTAAGGTGTACCTAATAAAGTGGCCGGTGAGCGTATGAGTTAATACATTGTGTTTTAAAGAATGTAGTAGTATGCCAGTGCCAGATATGAATTTCTGTCCAGAACCTCTGTGCAGACAACAAAGTAAAGTGTACATAAAGTGAAGTAATGAGAGCCAGGATCTTACAGGCCAGGATTTTAGCCTCTGCACTTTTTAATAAGGACATGGATGTGGGTCTCCACGAGGGCCACCAGGACCAGTTTCCAGAAGTGGACCTAAACAGACAGAGAAATATAGAGTCACTGAATGGAGAGAGTATTAGGAAGCTCTATAAGACTCATCGGTCTGTGTACAGTACATACTGCGTTACGTCATCTGCCTTTATACACAGTACAAGCCTGTCACCTGCCGGTAATAAACCCAGGGTTAATAATAATGCCTTGTGGGCAGAGTTCACTCCCAAGCACACAACAGAATATTAAATACAGGTATACGTCATGATAGGAGCATCACATTCTTTTAAAGGAAAAGTACTGTACTGTAGATGAATGCAAAGTTATATTAGCATTTCAATATTATTGTGTTAGGTATTATTTTAATAATGAAAAATAACAAATATTGTTTATACCTTACAATTATTTATACCTTAAATACATATTAAATCTAAATTATTAATATGTTTGGTATTATTTCAAAAAAGCTACAAAAAAATGTACAAATATTTAATACATAATAATTAAAGTTATTAATTCTTAAAAAATCAATAAACAAATTAGCTTTAAATACATAATACAGATTTTTTTGTTAATTTTTTTATTACTTTAATAATTGTTACAAAAAATGTACAAACATTTTAGACTTTAATATATAATGCACCACAAATATTAATAATAATAAGACTGATTAACGCATGTTTTATTGTAATCATAGGTATATTTTATGTATGCTCTTTGTGGTACAACAAGTATACTTATCTTGCAGTCTAATGAAAAAAATAATTATATTGTGTACTGTAAAATAAGCATAAATTAGTCCCTCAAGATTTTTGCAGTGACATATTTTAAAATATCTGATATATTTGATATTTGTATTGATTATAAATGACTTGTGAATTATTTTCTTAAAAGGTATGGCATTATTTTGCCTAGATCTTTGTGTTCTGCTGTAAAATTTTACAAAATCTTGTCAAATTTGTCTTTTTTTCTTTTAAATACATAATAAATTTAATTATTATTTTTTAATGTTAGGTATTATTTCAATAAAGATTACACAAATTGATAAACATTTTAGCCTTTAATGCATAATACTTGAATATATAAATATAAAACACTTTAATATACAATACATCAAAATATTATTAATATTAAGACAGATTAATGCTTATTTTATTGTAAGTGTAGCTTTATTTGTTTATGTGTGGTCTGTGTTGTACAAATTATGAATTGAAGCTGCTATTAGCACTTCCTAATCCTAAATTTTAGTCGTATTTTTTTGTTTACATTGCTATAAGCAATAAAAAGCTAAAAATGTGTGCATTATAATAGAATAATCAAAATTATAAAATATATTTTTACGTATGCTCTATTCTGTAGACCAAATGAATGGAAATTACTTTGCATCTGACAAGAAATCTATTTAGGCTGTTTACATTTATTTTTTTAAATGTGTAAATTGTTATTAATACAGTTGAATTCGGAATTATTAGCCATCCTGTTTATTTTTTTTTTTTACCCAATTTCTGTTTAACGGAGAGCAGATTTTTTTTCAACATTTCTAAACATAATAGTTTTAATAACTCATTTCTAATAACTAATAATTTTGACCTTAAAATGGTTCCTAAAAAATTCAAAACTGCTTTTATTCTAGCCGAAATAAAACAAATAAGACTTTTTCTAGAAGAAAAAATATTATCAGACATACTGTGAAAATTTCCTTGCTCTGTTAAACATCATTTGGGAAACATTTAAAAAATAAATTTAAAAAAAAAATCAAAGGGGGGCTAATAATTCTGACTTTAACTGTACACGCTAAAATAAGACATAAATCTTCATTATATTATAAAATTACATTATATATTGTATATCATATAAATTTAGGTTTCTGTTAATATTTAAATTGAATTGTTATATTCACAAGAGGAAAAAATAAAACAAAACTGCATTTAAATAGATATTTTTTTTAACTAAATTTTAATAAATTATAAAATGTTTCTTATGTTGGTGGTCTGTACACTTGATTTCACACTTGACTTAGATTTCATGTCAGCAGCAAAATAATTTCCATTAATTTGGTCCACAGAATTGAGCTTACGTGAATATATATTTAATCATTTGGATGATTCTAATGTATACATTATTAGCTTGCAAATATAAGGTGACATTAACATCAAATATATATAAAAATATACAAATATAAGGTCATAATACCATCAAAATGTCTTCATATGACAGTTTTAAGAGTACAAAAAGCAACACTAATAATTAAGTCTGAAAAGTAATGCTAAAAACCGAGTCACAACCATATGATGTAATGTAACACCTCAGCGTGACTTTGCATAACGTTATGAAATCATCCAACAGGTCACATAATGACCGAAGATGTCTGAATTTATTCTCTTGCTTTATTCAAAACATTCATGACATACTGAAACATTCATAATATGTTAAACATACAGTGTATCCGATATTACAAGGAAACTGCATGTTACAGTAGCGACCCGGACATCAAGTGTTTATAATTATATGTGTATGAATATTTATCAGTACTCACTCGGCGTCGGTCTCGTCATGCATCGTGGCGTTTGCAGGAGACATTATGAAACATAACACGATCAAAATCCTCGACGACAGACTGGCATACTTCAGATACGTGCGGCTTTTACCGGATCTGTCAAACATACAGTCTCTTTAAAGGCCCGTGTTTATGTTTGCGTTTTGTAACTTTGACGTCAGAGCATTTAAAGGAGCCGCAGCATAAAACCAAATTTAGGTTTTTTTCTTTTTTAACGGGTGATATATAGCAGTTTAATGAAAGGTTAATAATAAATCATTCTAATATTAAATAATAAATAATACTGGCTATGTTAAAAAATAATGATATTGTATATTGGCAGTTTTTTTTTTAATATTTATTTGCAGCCGGTGGCGCAGGGGGTAGTGCTGTCTCCTCACAGCAAGAAGGTCGCTGGTTCGAGCCTCGGCTGGGTCAGTAGGCGTTTCTGTGTGGAGTTTGCATGTTCTCCCTGCGTTCGCATGGGTTTCCTCCGGGTGCTCGGGTTTCCCCCACAGTCCAAAGACAAAGTACAGGTGAATTGGTCCGTAATGGATGATTGTGTATGGGTGTTTCCCAGTTATGGGTTGCAGCTGGAAGGGCATCCGCTGCATAAAACTAATGCTGGATAAGTTGGTGGTTCATTCCGCTGTGGCGACCGCAGATTAATAAAGGGACTAAGCCAAAAAGAAAAAGAATGAATGAATATTTGCAGCCTAAATTGATGATTTGTGATGAATTTTCTTAAAACTTATGGCATTTTTGCTTAAATATTTGTTTTTTTTTTCCCCAAGAACCATTATACTCGAAAAAAAACACGGAGAGACTGAAAATATATATTATTTTAAAATTTTAAATTAATAAAAAATGTCCAAGTTGAACCATGTAAATGTCTTAAAAATGTACAGTTTATAAAAGAATGACATAGTTAATATATAAAAAAATATTTTTAAAATAATTCTCATAAAATAAAAATGTACTACGAGAAACAAATGTAAAATAGTATTTAAAAAGTTACAGTATTTAAAAATGTGAAAGTAAAGTTCACATTTAGTCTAATGTAAAATATGTGTTAACGTAATTATTTTCTTTAATAAAGAGTAAAAAATTAACAAAGTCAATAAAGTATTGTTTTTAGTAAATATATACTCGCATCTGCCTTCTATGTTTCATTTGATGACATCAAACACAAACGCTTCACGAGCACCGGAACTAAAATTCAGCTGCGGTTCCAGTGGGGAATATTTAGAGGACGCACCTCTGCCTCTCTCTGATACACGTCATTCATTTCCTTGCTGCTTGGATTTTCAGGTGTCTGTGCGCATTTCCAGCAGACATCATGTCTAATTCGGTGTTTTCCGTCATATCGCGTTTTGTAGAGGAATACAGAAGCAGCACGCTGACTAAGCTGAAGGTCATCGACGCGTATCTGCTGTATATTTTGCTGACCGGAGTCTTCCAGTTCTTGTACTGTCTGCTGGTGGGAACCTTCCCCTTCAACAGCTTCTTATCTGGCTTCATTTCATGTGTGGGGTCCTTCATACTGGCTGGTATGTACTTTTTTTTTATTTTTATCACATATACCATATGTATGTAGTTTTTCAATGTGTAGAACTGTTGATTTTTGTTCAGTTTGCATTAATGCTAATCATGCTAATCAAGAATCATTGGAATCGCAAAATACTGGAGGGACTGAAAATGTATTTAATGTGGGAAAATGAATCTTTATATATATATATATATATATATATATATATATATATATATATATAATTATTATTATTATTATTATTATTATTTTTTTTTTTTTAATATGTTGGGTGCTCCATGTAAATGTAATTGAGTTAAACTTGGTTCTATATTGGCACATTCATTTTTGAACGATGACAACTTGTGACACGCTCCCTATACTGTTTATCGTGGTATTTAGATAATTCGGTCTGGAATCACATCTATTACTTGAAAACAACATTAGCACTATTCAATTGACTGTGGACAGTGGTGTACTTTAATAATCATTGGCTGCTAATAACCTCTTAAGGCCTAAAGTGCTTTTATTTACATGTTTTTTTTATTTCTCTTTGCGATTTGGGCTTATTGGAACATAATTAGAATACAAATCTAAGTATAATCTTTTAATATGTTTTTTTATTGAAAAATATTGTCCATATATGTGAACTCGTGGTCCGAATTTGCATAAAACACCTGTTCCTGAATGTTTTTAATGCATATGTAACATATATAGTTTTATTTTTGAACTTGCTTTCACTATCAGACAGAAACCTTTTTTTTTTTTTTTTCAATTTTGGAAAATTAAAAATGTGTTTTGGACATTTCATATGCTGCAAAACAGTTGCAGGATGACACTGTATGTCTGTAACAAAATATAAAACATTCAAAGTATTTTAAAAAGCCACTTAAGAGCTAAAATGTGCTGTCCACGTATGTACTGTAGGAAGATATGATTTCACTATTTTGAATTTGCAAACATTACTTTACTGAATTAGATTATCAAGGAGAAAGTGTGATTGCGTGAATATAAATCCAACTGTACCTCAATCTGAAAATGTATTTAATGTTGGAAAGTTTATGCTCAGATAATTACTTTTTATGACCAAATAATTATACACTTAAGTATATACCTGTCTTTTTACAGTCTGGTATAAACCAGTCCCTCCAGAATTTTGCTGTGACTTTTTAAAAAAAAAAAACATAAATATAAATATATATATATAATTCACAGCCTAAAATGATGACTTCTTCTAACTTATGGCATTATTTGCTTATATTTGTGTTTTGCTTTTAAATCGCTCTCTCTTTTTTTGACCTCAAGAACCATTTAACTATATAAAATAATGAAAGAACTAAAAATATACTTTATATTGGTAATAAAATCCTTATATTAGTGGTTTTCACATTTGAACCCCTGCCTAGAGGGTCAATTTAAATGTTAAGAAAAAGTGCATAAAATTATTGTAAAAAAATATAGCTATTAATAATAAAAATGCACTATGATAAATAAATGTAAAACAGTATGAAAGAACTAAATTGGTAAATAAAAATTTATTAAAATAAAAAATCACATGTAGTCTGTAAAAAAATTGGTTAACATTTATTCAATATAAAGTAGCAAATGAGCAAAATTGTAAACCTTTCTAATTTGATTATCAATTTGATGATGATTTGATTATTTGTTATAGATTTCTTTAACTTATTATTGCTTAGATTTTAGTGTTTTACTGTGAAAATGGACAAATATCTTGTAAAGTCTTTTTTTTTTTTTACATCAAATGCAAATGAGGGGACTTGCATGGAGGGACTGAAAATACATTTTATAAAGTAAATCTAGTCCTTATATAAAGGGATTTATTAACGCAGCATTATTTTTTTGTATATAAAACAACTTACTTTTGAGAGTAAAAAAATTACAAAAACATTATTAGAACATAAATTGTTTGTGTACCACAGTAACCATTACTCTGGTGAAATTGGTATGTATTTATATATAATTTTTCCTTTAACTCTACAGGTTTGGGTTGTCTGAGCATGTCATGGTGCAGTTATAGAGTATAATTAAACATGTTGCTAATTATTGTCTTTTTTTTTTCTTCAGTGTGTCTTCGCATCCAGATCAACCCTCAGAATAAAGGAGATTTCCTCACGGTCTCTCCTGAAAGAGCGTTCGCTGATTTCCTTTTTGCTCACACTGTTCTCCATCTAGTGGTGGTCAATTTTGTGGGCTGAATGAGACTCTCTGCTCTGCGGTCTCTACAGCTGGTGCGTGTACAATTACATGAATTAATATGATGTTAATGTGATACAAAATTTTTCTCTGAAGCATAAATCTATTTAATTTACAGGTTGATTTTGAATAATTTGATAATGTTGTAAAATGATATATAAAATATATTCATATGTGCGTATGTTATATAAAATATATTTGAATTGGCGTGTGTATGAAGTATATTTATATGCATATTATTTAAATGAAACGTATGACATCATAAATATTGGTTTTGAAATAATTATGCATAGTTGTCGACTAAAATTCAATTGCAAAAGTAAGTCTCTTACCATAGTTTCATCCAAAAATCATGCCTACATGTCAACTCTCTGTAGATTTCATATGTAACTCCAGATTAACTGCTCTGGAAGTTTGCAAACACCTTTAATCAATCATGTTTGTTTTTCCACAGAAATGAAGACCAAACGCTTCAGCTCAAGAACAGATCAACTACAAACACAACAGCCTGCGCTTCTCTCAATGTTAATGTATATGCTTTGACAGAATTGTCAGCTATGAGTTCCTGTCTTCATCCTTAATTTTTCTACTTTTGTAAAACTTACTGAAAGTTATGGAAACAAAATAAATGCCTTGAAAACACATTTTGGTGATTCGAATTGTGTTTTACTATATTTAACAAGGGTGTTCCCGGAGTTTTAAAAGTAATTATTTTTAAATCAATAAAATAAAAAATTAAGGCCTTCAGAAAGTATTATAGAACTCTTAAATGCTATTAAATGGTGTGTCATTTTTGATAATGCAATGTATTCTAAAGTTTGGCTAAATTTAATCAGTGAAAATTGGGTGCTGTGTACTTTATGAAATCAATAAAAGTCCTGCTAAATTTTACATCCCGTGGGTTTGTTTGCTGCAAAGGCGCCACCTGCTGGAAGAGAGTTGCCTGTTTTTAATATGCATATGAATAGTGTTTTAGTTTAGATGCAGGTATGTTTTGTGTAGCATCAAGGCTCGACAATAAGGACTGCCTGATGGCCCAGGGCCAGTGTGCGATATATATAGTGACTATGTGGGTGTCAAAATTAAAGTGTACATTTTCACTTTTATTTATTATTCATTTCAATTCAGCTTTATTTGTATAGCGCTTTTACAATGTAGATTGTGTCAAAGCAGCTTCACATAAATGGTCATAGTAAGTGGATCAGGGTAGTTCAGTTTTTAGTGTTTAAGTTCAGTTTAGTTTAGCTCAGTTCAGTGTGGTTTGAAATCATTACGGAGAGTTCAAACACTGAAGAGCAAATTCATCGATGCGTAGCTCTACCAATCCTGAACCATGGGAGCCAGTGGCGACAGCGGAGAGGGAAAAAAAACTTCAACTGATAGGAGTGAAGAAAAAAAACCTTGAGAGAACCAGACTCAGTTGGGCACGACCATTTTAATTTCTCCGCTGGCCAAAAGTCTTGTGCAGAGCTTCAGTCAACGCGGTGGAGGCTGGAAGATGGCCTCAGTGAAGACTCGTCTGTCCCTGGAGCGTCGCTGGAATCAGACTCATGTTCTCCACTCCCCATGACCATCAGCGCAGCAGCAGCTCAGGATATGACCTGGTCCCGGATATAGAAAATTATTAATTTGAAGTGTTTGGCTTTTGAGACATTTAAAATATGTGGCTATTATTAACTTTATTATTAACCTTATGAACTTTTCTCTTTTTTTTTTTTTTTTTTTGTGGGGCTAATGAAAATTTTGTCAGGGCAAGTAAAAATCTGAACTACTGGCTTGAAACTCTGCGTTGAACCCTGAGCATAATTTCACATAAACAGATCTTTTTTATTATTATTGTTTCTGAAATCATAAAAATGGAATTGTCCAATTTTTTTAGTAAAAAAAAAAAAGCAGTTGGCCATGAAATGTCAAGATCAGTGCAGTATTTTCTCATATTTGATTTGACCGTATCGAGCCAGAGAGTTCCTGGGTGTCCTTTCCATTCCTGCATGACTGTCTTTTCGAGTTAATTGCTACGCATGGCCAAAATAGGATCAGTCCTTTGGCTTGATGCACCCTAGGACTTCGTTGTTGAGGATTCTAGCTGTCCACTTGATGCACGACAGTCTCCTCCAGCACCACAACTCGAAGGCGTCGATCTTTCATCTGTCTTTCTTCTTGATCATCCAGGTCTCGGAGCCATAGATTGCCATGGGGAAGACAGTTGCGTTGACTAGCCTAGCTTTAGTTGCAGTGCTGATAACCTAACTTTTAATTCATCTTTATTTCTATAGGACTTTTACAATGTAGATTGTGTCATAGCAGCTTAACATAGAAGTTCTAGTAAATTGAAACTGTGTCAGTGCAGTTTTCTGAGTTGAAGTTTAGTTTTGTTCAGTTCAGTGTGGTTTATTATTCACTGCTGAATGTCCAAACACTAAAGAGCAAATCCATCGGTGTGCAGCTTCATAAGTACCACACCATGCAAGACGGTGACGAGAAACAAACTTGACAAAAGTAAAGGGGGAAAAAAAATTGAAAGAAATCAGGCTCACTTGGGCACGGCCATTTCTCTTTTTGGCCAAACTTCTTGTGCAGAGCTGCAGTCTAGGTGCCGGAGGCTGGAGAACGCTGGGCGTCCATCTTGGTGAAGCTGCAAGTGTGAGTAGGTCACTGGCAGGTGTTCAGGCTGGCCCACGGTATCAGTGGTATCAGTGCTGGGCTCGTCTGTCACTGGTCTCTTTCAGGAATCAGTCTCATCTGACGTCTTTTCCAGATAGCATTCATGCTCACCATTGCATTCCCTCCAAAGGTTAACTGTCTCTTGATTTCAGGTGTCGTGTCTCCATTTCAGTCACTCTTGGAAGTTGGAACTAAGGAATGTATAGTCCTGTACTGTCTCCATTTCTTCATTGTGGATCTTTTGTTGCATCTTTCATGCTCAGGTCATCATCACCTTCCTTTCGTGATGTTCAGGTGCAACCCCACCTTCTTCTTGCACTTTCAGGATGAGTCGCTCCAGATCTTCTCTGCTTTTGGCCAGTAGGGTGGTGTCGTCAGCATATCTAAGGTTGTTTATGTTCCTGCTACCAATTTTCACTCCGCTTTCGATGCCTTCTGGTACTGCTTTTCTTATGGCTGCTTCTGCATACAGGTTAAAGATTTTTTTCCTTTTATTTAACTTTTTTTGATCACCGGCTACACAGCAAAATATGGGGACCCAAAACAACTCTATGGGTGTTAATTTCAACACTTTGAAAGTGTCTCATGGGGTCCACTCAAAACAGAGTTAAATCAACACTTTCAATAGGGTTGGCACATTGACACCGAAGTAAGGGTTAATTTTAACTCTGGGCAGAGTTAAAAAATGTAACTATATTTAACACCGCCTGGTGTAATATATTATTTTATTCAACTCTCTTGAGTGTAAATATGGTAAAAAACTCAAATAGACTGTAAATTACAAAAGAAAAAACATTTTATTTGAAAACATTCACCACTTCAACAATTCATTCAGTTTTTAAAATGCAACAATGTCAAATATGCTTTAAATGTTTTATTAGTACAGACAGTATCAACAAAATATGTATGACCAGTGCTCAAAAAGGCTGTTTTAGTCCTTTGGTCCAAACTTGATGTTTCATCAGTTTTCTTTTGAACGCATAGTTTTCTTCTGAAATTACATTTTAAACAACTTGGCGTGCAAATCTTTCACTTCTGGTGTTTCCTTGGTCCTCCATATCAAACACAGCAGTTTAAATGAAGGTATAAATGCTGGAAACTTGTGTGAAAACAAACTGGAGCTAGGAAATCTCATCAAGCATGTCCTGTGAAAGATGTGCTTCCCAGCCACAGGATGACCTTTTTATCCATGACGATGTAGTAGCTGCTGATCGCTCGTCTGGTGGTTCCTGATGCACGGATATAGGGTGATGCTCTTCTAAGAACTCTTCAAGACTCCAGCATGACTAAGATAAATGTTTGAAAACAAATTGCAATCAAATTCTATGATATATTTAAAAGAACATTTAAAGTAAATAAAACATTCAAGAAATCTAAACTCACCTTTTGAAAATCTTCATGATGATCCACAACTTGACTCTCCCAGCTGGTTGAGGTGACAGGATATGGAAAAGTAGAAAAAACACATACATCACTGTTGGATCTCCAAAAACAATTAGGTTAACCACTATGACTAGAACTGGAAAAACAGGCAGCTGTCTGTCCAGAATCCTGAATTTAACACAACACGTGTGTGTGTGTGTGTGTGTGTGTGTGTGTGTGTGTGTGTGTGTGTGTGTGTGTGTGTGTGTGTGTGTGTGTGTGTGTGTGTGTGTGTGTGCGTGTTTCTTTACCAGATTCAACTTGTTGGGCCCTTTCAGGTCCAGTATTGACGCCACCTTTCCTGGAGTCTAGCAGATGTTTCAGGTCCAAATATAATCTTAACTATTAGGATAAGCAGAAGAGGAAAAGTGCAAAGCAAAGAGCAAAACATTATTTAAGTAACAGTTCACCCACAATACAAAACTTATCACCTTCATGTCATTTGTTATTCTCTAATGCTCTAATACCCTCTCAGCTTATTGTGAAACAAATACAGAACTTTATCAAACATACCTTCATTATTATCACAACATATGACCAAGAAGGTGTGCTTGGTCATTTCACCAACTCTGGAAATACACCATCCGTCTCTAATCAGCCACCGTCACAGGGTCTTGTGTTATTGTATAGAGAACTGTGGCTGTTAAAAAAAACAACAAAACATTAGTATCTAACACATATGCATAACCTTCAGATAAAAAGGAGAGATGAACATCACAAAGTATGCCTCACACTTTTTCAGATATATTTTGATTCAGATGTTGATTATTGATAATAAATCTACAAATCAAACCTGTATCATCATTAGGCTGCTCAAATATGAATCAGTTGATTAATTTTACAGACAGGTGGCTGTTTACAACGCACTAAATTGTCTTTAATAAAACGGAAATGTTGTGTACAGTACATGCTAAGTTTAGCCTAGTTTTAAGCACAATATCATGCGGGAGAAAAAGCTTGACTAAGATGTTCCTGACTACAGAAATAGCCTAATTTACTAACGTCAGACATCCCGAGTTGGGAAAAGTAATTTTCGGGGGATACAGAGTTGATTTGCGGGAGGTAGCGGGAGAGATGAGTACCTGAAGAGCGGTGGGGTGACTTGCGCGCGACGTACCTAAAGAGCGGTGGGGGTGACTTGCGCGCGACGTACCTGAAGAGCTGGGAGGGATGCGGTGGAGAGGGGTGTACAAAGTGTTTAATGACCGGGCGGGAGACGCGCGATTTCCGGAAGATTATCATTCATTTGCGGGCATCTACTTAGGCATCTGGGAGTCTCTGTGCATTTGCGGGATAACGTTAACGTTAGTCCCGCAACTTCCGGGAGACTTCTGTAACGTCAAATGTCTGAGAAAGTGCAAACGCGGTCATTTAAAGACATTAATGTTAACATTCCGACTTTAATGGTTGTCAACGCTTAATATAATTCAAGCGTACGTTATCACGCGAGTCTATGGACTAACGGTATATAGACGGCCACGAATGAACCAGTTTAAAAGGGCTGCGGTGTTTAAAATAACCAAATTAGTCAGGAATTTAGTCAGGAAGCCTTTTACAAGTAAGCATATGTTCATTTACTCACCAGATATGTTTTAGAAACTCTCCAGAGCTTATGGAAACCGTCCTGTGTTGCCGTTAGCATCCGGGCAGAGTAACTTAGGCTAACGTTAGGCTGCTCCGGGGATTCCCTCGCTGGTTTGCTTCGAATTAAAGGAGAAGTGTCGATTTTATTTTACAGATGGGTAACAACGCACAAAATGGCATTAAGCGTGACAGAAATGTGTTGAACATGTACATTTGATGTTTTTATGCACTATGTATGCGTGAGCACATATAAAAACATTCTTGAAAAGAAGTCGATAGTAATGCAGTTAAGCTAGATACACAAACGACCATGAATGAACCGCAGAAGATTAAAATTGTCACTACATTCTAAAATTATTAACTTAACAATATGTTTACAACTGTATTTCCTTAAAGAAAGTCAGTAAAATACCAACATTTAGGTAGTTTGACTCACCAGTTGCTGTTCTAAACTTCAGATGGAAAATGGCGTCTGGAAAATTCTTCAGTGACTGTGGTTGCATGAATTCCCGGATGTTGGAAATAACACCACCAAGTGTAAAAAAGATAACTCCTTGATTTCGCACTGAATAAAATCAATTCTAACTCTTATTATATTCATTTATCAAAATCTAACTCTTTAACGTCAACACTTTACTCTGAAATGCTTCAACACCGAGAATTTAACTCTGATGAATTTGCTGTGTACAGTGGCTAGTAGTTTTCCAACATTACTAGCCACTCTGGATTTTCACTAGCCATAATTTTGTTGTTGTAAAAATATTTTTATATGCATAAATATGACTTTGACATGTTAAAATTACTTGATTTAGATTTTGTTTTGTCCACATGCCTTCTCATTCATTTCACATTTTGTGTGTCGTGTAAGAGCATGGATCATGGTTTTATAGTGTTATACTGCAATTCGTTTTTATTTCACTTTTTTCAGAACTCAAAATTAAGGATTTACCAAATTTATCACTAACCACTCCAAACTATAATTATTTCTTAGCCACAAATTTTAAACGTGTCAAAACGTTAATAAAATAAAGCTGTATACTATACTTTTTTTTAACAAATTGTTTCTTAAAAAAAAAAAAGAAAAACAATTGACTTTTAAAAATAATTATAGTCATGTATCAAAAAGTAACCTGTCATTACTAACGGTCTCTCAGATCACCAGTTAACTACACATAAATGGAGAATTAATCTCATATTAAAGCAATGTTGCTGTAAAAGAAAAAAGATACTTAAACCAAATTAACAAAAACATCCAGAAGCAAAAGAAAAGCAGGTGAGAAACATACTGTGTGATCATGAAAGGATGATCACACGGTTAAGGCCAATTAATAATCTGTTCAAAGTGAAAGCAACCGGTGCTGCTTACAAAAATACTTATTTGGAGCTCTTGAAAGCAGCAAGACTGTGGGTGCATTTGCATAACTTTTTTTGTCTGACTATTTTGAAATCACAGTTGCGTTCCAGGCACGGTTGCTTCAAGCCTATGGCTTCAAGCAAGGAGACAAGAGCGCGCACGCGCTTTAAAGTTGCACGCATCACATCAGCTGTTAGCGTGATTATCCTCTCATTCGGTATTCATCTGCTTTCAATTGCTCGAGCGAATACAATTTTTTTTGTTACTCATGCTGTTTTACGATTCTAAGATCACATTTGCACGCATATTGGGTCATTCTTATAGTCGAACTCTGCTTTTAAGAAAAAATAATTTTTAAATTGTGGTTAACCAGCCCAAGTGGCTATAATGGGAGTGACTGTCTAACCCAGGGGTGTCCAAACTCGGTCCTGGAGGGCCGGTGTCCTGCATAGTTTAGCTCCAACTTCCTCCAGCACACCTGCCTGGAAGTCTAGTATACCTAGAAAAAGCCTGATTAGCTGGTTCAGGTGTGTTTAATTGGGGTTGGAACTAAAATATGCAGGACACCGGCCCTCCAGAACCGAGTTTGGACACCCCTGGTCTAACCTGTCGTAGTTTAAATCTACCCGAATTTGGCGGGTTGGCGGGTGTTAATGTTAAGCCCTGCTTACTATCAGTATTGAAAAATATACCGTAATGTTGTTAATGTTACTGGTTGAAAGTGGCGATAAGGTTTTAAAATGTAGCTATAGAAAGGGTCCTAAAAAGGAGTTTAATTTATTCTCGGATTCATGTGTATACCCTGGTAACATCTACTTTAAATATTTTTGTTCTAAATATACACAAAATGAGATTATTGCTGCTTGTTCAAACTACTTATTTAAGCTGAAACAGCACAATTCTGTAGATTTTTTTTTCTTTGAATTTTTATTTTCTTCAATCCACTTAAATTTGCTATGCTAACGTAATCTATTTGTGTTGGGACAACATGAATGAGTTGTGTGCAATCCTATATGTTTTGTAATCAGTTTAATTGCTTAAAAATCCCTTGTGAAATCATTGAAAAACAGCCTATTTTTTAACTAAATGAAACAAGATGCACACTAGAAAAACCATTGTTTGATTTCATTTCATAGAGTGTTAGAATGAAGAAATAACTTTTTTTTTTTTTTTTTTTTTGCAGTCCTCAGAGTGTCCAAAAAGATTCCTTATTCATTTTGTTAACTTTTTACAATCCTTTGCCTCAATAGCACTGCGCTGAACACATTCCCAGTGTGGAGTTCAAACGGTTAAATCAAACTCCCACATCTGGACATAGTTTAAGCAGACGGAAGTGAGAGTGAACTGAAATATTCTTTCACAAACAGCTGTCTGCAGGAGCGAGGGACTCCATGCTTTATCAGCTCGACCTCAACAATGAGTCTTCCGCTGCTTCTGACCGCTCTTGTTCTTGGTGGACTGCCAGGTGAGATTTTATTATTCCTTTGGCTAAATACGGATGGTAAAACGCCCTTTTATCAAGAAGCTGTTTTATCGACGGGTGGTTCAAAACATTCAGGAATACAAATTTATAGCAGTTTAGGCAACAAGTAAAGATTCCTCTCTTCTTAATGGTATATTGTAATGTTTGCAGTTTTAAAACTCAATGTCAAATAATTCTGAGTCAGTTTTTATTTAATGGAAACTGTGTGTACTAAATTCCTCCAGTTGTTTTGTTGTTCTTCCAGTTGGTTTGTTGTCCAATAACATTTTTCCAAATGCGTGCTTTTAGTTTTCCAAATGGTTTAGTTTTTGTATATTTTTTTATGCTTTTTTTGGAAGAAATTGCAGGACAAAAGGAAAATAAATAATTGGACAATGCAAAACAGGCCTATCAGCCATTTTATGCAGTCATAGTGGGGAGTTTATGCAATTTTTTTTGGGTCTAATTATCTGGAATATAATGATTATGAAAGCAAAACAACTGAATTTTGGCAAAAAAAAAAAAAGTCTACTTCTATTATAATCATGATAAAATGTAATTTTGTGACATTTAACTTTTTTTTAGTTTTGTGTTGGTATACGAGTAAAGCAGAAATCAGAAAACATCTGCTTTTAAGTTGAATGTTAAACTAAACCAATGCCTTTTTTTTGGCAGTCATCTTGTTTTCATGTTTGTTCAATATCAGTGATTAACTATTGCTGGTTTTATTTTAAGTACAACATGCAAGTACAAAAATGCCAGGTTATTTCAATCCACTTCTGGGTGTAACTGCAGACAAACCCATTTTTTTATTCAATTAATACACTGTAAAAATTATATGATCACTTAGTTTAATAAGTTACAATTAACTAAAAACACACGCTGTTATGACTAAGTTAATCATGTTCTAACTTAATTTTTATATGTTGAATTGATTCATAAACTTAATTAGATTCAGCTTAAATTTAAGGCAACCAGTATTTTTTTTTTCACATTGTAGGAGCAACGTTTGGGTTTGTATATATTTTACCCAATTAGGTTAGAAATAACCCAGGTTTTTTTTCCCCTTATTTGTTTTAAATTGGTGATACTTTAATGTTTTGTTATTGTACATTTTTAATATTGGTTAAGTTTAATTTAAATGAAATTATTAACTTAATTATCAAGTAAAAAAAAAAAAAAAACATATATATATATATTAGTAACCCTGATTATTGTATAACCCTCCAATACACCCTAATCATAATCTAAAACTTATATCACTAATAATATTTGTAAAAATGATTTATTCAACACCTTAATTTAAACTATGGCAAGGGGCCGGGCAAACTCATATCGTGCACAATGGCAATTCCAAGTGCTTTACACATTAAGAATAAAAGAAACAAGAAAATGAAAAATCTATTAAAATGATTAATAACTGATTAAAATGTGTTAAAACAAGTTTTATAGGAATGAAAAAGAAAAGAAAGACATACTAGCGCCATCTGTCGGATGTAGTGCTCATTCAGTAAAGACACAGCTAAACAGATGTATTCAGTCTTGATTTGAATGTGGCTAATGTTGGAGCACATCTGATCATTTCTGGAAGCTGATTCCAGCAGTAGCGGGTGCTGTTTGTAGCTGAAGACAGATTCACCCTGCTTTTACTGAACTCATGGAATTTCCAGTTTATGTGATCCTAAAGATCTGAGTGATCTGTTGGGTTTGTATTCATTGAGCATATCTGTTGTGTATTGAGGGATTTCCCATTTAGGGATTTATAGATAAGTGATAATACTTTAAAATCTATTCTGCATTTTACTGGGAGCCAGTTTAGAGACCTGAGGACAGGTTTGATGTGCTCTGATTTCCTGGTTCTGGTCCGAATCCTGGTCGCAGCGTTCTGGATGAGCTGCAACTATCAGACTGTGTTTTTGCGAAGGTCAGTGAGGAGTCCATTACAGTAATCCACCCTGCTGCTGATAAAAGCATGAACAATAACGCATAAAAGCACGAGAATAATGTCAAATAATTTAACATTTACTGTGCTGCCCCCATAGAGACTGGATTAAAAACACGTCTGATAAGCCACAATTCGTGTTTTGTTATTTGATGCAAAGATGATATAATAATCAATCTTCATAAGTTGTTTTTTAAAAATCAGAATATTAAAAACATTTAAGAATATGAAATTATGATGACCATTACACGTGTGAAAAGGATCCATTCCCGCTCCAATCTCACATTACAATTAAGGTGGATTTTACGTTTTCTGTTTTCTATTGGTTGATTTGGTGATGTGAGGCTTTAAAACAGAAGAAAGCGAATCTCTCGTGCTCATTTCTTCAACACCAACAAGTCATTGACGGCTCTGTTTTGTTCTCCTTTGTATTTATTTATTTATTTTTTAGATCAGTTTGGAGTTAGTAGTCCCAACCTCCTTCAGGTTTGTTTGGTTATTTCTTTTATACATGTTGTTGAGCTCCCAATCTCTTGTCATTTTGGATTGTTTTGCTGAATACTTTGTTAATAATTAATTCACTTGGAGAAATTTGGCCATTGTTTGTTACGCTTGCTTAAAATCACAAGTATTATTTAAGTGTGGACCGTAAGATAAATGGGGGCTCGTCCGGGATTTGAATCTGGGACTTATCGCACCCTAAGCGAGAATCATACCCCACTGCCGAGTTCAGACTGCATGATTTTAGCCCCATATTTGACTTTCCGACAGGATTTGAGAAATCGCAGACAAATACCTGAAATCACAGGCAAATCAGTGCTCGTTCACATGAGTAACAATTACACAGTGTGAACTATCAAAGCACCATCTGAGAGTATTGCAGATGAGTCACCGACACCCGTCAGATATTTGGCACGCTCAATATCTGGAGCTGTCAGTGATTCAAATCCTGCCATGTGAATGTGTTCTGACTGAAAATAACGCTGATGATTGCCTACAGCCAACGAGAGAGCAGCATCCTCTAGTATGGGTATCTGCAGGCCAGCAGGAGGTTGGAGGAAAAGTTCTTCTGTTTGGTCTATTTAGACCCAAGAAATTAAGAAAGAAATAGTGTAAATTTGTCAACAGAACCAGTGTCTGTTTGATGTGTCATCTGAGCAATACCACAACTGGGTTGAAAAACAAAAAGGTTGAGGAGAAATGGTTAATTCCATTCAAAAGCTATGTGAGCAAACCAAGTACATTTTCTACCCCACTGAAGGCTTCTTTCTCGAAACAAAAGATATACTACATGACCTCACATCGTTTTCGTGTAATTTCTCATGTGTGGTTGTTAGACATAGTTGGGCAAAGTTGTTGGTGTTTCTTCCTGCTGTAAAGTCATGTCCCTCTCCGCTGTCGCCTCTGGGTTTTATGGTTCAGGACCTGTAGAGCTTTGCATAGATGAATTTGCTCTTCAGTGTTTGGACTCTCAGTAATGATTTTACACCACACTGAACTGAGCTAAACTGAACTGAACTTAAACACTAAAAACTGAACTACCCTGATCCAGTTACTATGACCATTTATGTAAAGCTGCTTTGACACAATCTACATTGTAAAAGCGCTCTACAAATAAAGCTGAATTGAATTGAATAACGTGAACCCCCTGTTGCTGATCCAGCTTACACAGCAGTGACTGAAAGCAACCCCAGATAGTCATGCAGTGTGAAAACATCAGTGACGCAACTACTTTGAAAATCATTCAATCTGAACTGATGTTCATCTTTGTCTCTTTTCAGGGTCCCACAGCACAGTGACTACAATCGGAGATGTAGCTGTACTGGAGGGTGGATCCGTCACTGTCCCATGCCACTATAACCCGCAGTACATCAGCAATGTGAAGTACTGGTGCAGCGGCCGCATGAGGGAGTTCTGCTCCAGTTTGGCCCGCACAGATGATCCTGAATCTGCCCCGAATGGGAACAGGAAGGTGACGATCGCCGACGACCCGACTCAGCATGTGTTTACTGTGAACATGCGCAACCTGACGGAGGACGATTCGGGCTGGTACTGGTGCGGTGTGGAGCTTGGTGGGATGTGGGTGTCAGACAGCACCGCCTCGCTTTATATCAGCGTCGTTCAAGGTAAGTTAAAGTCTGGGTGGAATCTAAATTCACAATGTTTATTTTGCTAGTGTTATTCTTTAGGTAAACAATTATTCTGTGTAAGTTCACTTAAAAAAAAAAGTTTGTTTTGGTAATCTGTTGTCAAAGTCTGACCATTTGCTTCTGCGTTTGGAATGGCGGTTCTTCTCTGATGTCAGTTTGCTATGAGGTAATGATGCGCAATAAGAAAGCCCCGCCCCCAACTTAATCTAAAATTTCAGTTGGAGATACATCAACATACTGACATAAAAGTCTTGGTCTTAACTTGCATGAAATAATTGATCACCTAAAGCAGGGGTCACCAATCTCAGTCCTGGAGGGCTGGTGTGCTTGCAGGGTTTAGCTCCAACTTGCCTCAACACACCTGCCTGAATGCTTCAAGTATACCTAGTAAGACCTTGATTAGCTTGTTCAGGTGTGTTTGATTAGGGTTGGAGCTAAAATCTGCAGGACACCGGCCCTCCGGTAACAAGTTGGGTGACCACTGGCCTAAAGCAATGGTGTAGATTTGCTTTTATTATTGGTGGGGATCTAATTTAACACCCCCAAATGGCAAGTATATAACTATTTATGCAAGCACCTTAAAGGGGAAATGAAGCACTCAGTCAAGTTTACCTTATTTTGTACACTAGATTACACTTTAATGAAAATATATTAAACAAACTCAATTATTGTAACCATTTAGCAGAAAACAGCGTGTTTTACTATAGATTTTAGACCTAGGGCGCAGCCATCTTGGAATGTCGCTGTGATCATTTCACCTTTAAGCTGAAAGATGACTTTACACGTCCATGTTCTATTCAGTCTATTAGCGCGAAAGCTGAACCGCACATATTCTATTTGCTTATTTAAAAACATTAATAAATAAATAAAATTTAATTGAAGAGCTGATTAAAAAAAAAACCGAACATCTAAACGCACCGTAGCAGCTGTCAGTCACAGTGTTCAAATATGTTTGGGGGAGGTAAAGCTCGAGTAGAGAATGTGATTTAACCCTTTCTGTACATATTCGTTATTGAGAATTTTAGACAGTGTATTTTAGCATATTGAGAGTTTTTTATGTTGTTTGTGTTTCATGTTTTGATTTTCAAAGTGTACTTTTAAAACTAACAAACATAAAATAGACATTTGTTTTATTGTACAAAATAATACAATAAAATAGGCTATGTAATCCCCTACACTACTTCAAATCATTACAAGTATGACTTTTGCATTAGGAAAATAAATATCGTTATTATTACACGAGTCTAAAATGATTTTAAAGGCTATAATTGCTAGTGATTTCTACTGATTTACTTTATCATTTCTTTACTGATTTCTAAAATCTCCCATTATAATAATAGCTGACAATAATTTCATGTGAATTCAGCAACCCCTGGGACCTCATGTACGAAGACTTGCGTTGAGTTCATACTAAAACATTGCATATGGACAAAGCTGTAAATGTGAGTATGCAGTAAAAAATTCAGATGTATGAAACACTGCGTACGCATAATCCCACGCATATTCTCTTTGTACATCCGGCTTAACGTGAAACTGAGCGCATGTGCATGAGCGGAAAACCTCTCCCTGCCTCCTTCCCAGTATAGATATGGTAATGACTCTACTTTGGCAAAAAAGCAAGCAAGAAGAGAAACAAAATGTGAATTGGAGGTGCTCCTATCAGAGGTAGACCAGAGAAAATCGGTGTTATTTGCAAGTTTGTCCTCTGGAATTATAAACAAAAGGAAAAAAAATAGAGTGGGAGAATTTAGCTGATGCAGGGAACACAGTGGGGTCTCGTTGGACACCTTGTTAGAATGAGCTAGTTGAGTGATAGTCGAGCAGACATGAGCAGCGCAGCTCGTAAAGCACATGGCAACATGTTTTGACACTATCATTCATGAACCGGGTTCGTATCCAGCGTCTGATGAACTCCATTTTGTCTTTTTTCCCCATTCCATATCAGATTTTGCCTACTCTTCATCACGAGGAAGACAAGTAGGAGTCATTAATAAGTTTGTGTATTATGTTAAGCGCATTTGAGCATCACATTATTTGCACATTTATTGAATGGAAATGTTTCTGATTCACATATGCAAATTCATCTTCAGATGGCGCCTTTGTAGTAATGTGCGTGCAGTCGATCACTCCGATTACATTGGGAAAACCATCAATCGCTGCAAGTTGCGCTTTAATGTTTGGTCAACAGCATGGTATAGATACCTGCTAGACATGCAGATGATCCCGTCCCGTACAGCTGCCATTGCACGGCTCAAAGATACTTTGTAGTGTGCAATTTAACACAATTGCCTCTAGGAGTCGCCAATGGAAATAAAACAAACACACACAAGAAATGCACGAACGACAGCCATGAAGTTGACGCGGACCAACGCACATTCTTACGTTCATTTCATCGTTAGTAAATCCAAACAGGAGCGTGAAACCTGGCATACGCAAAGTTTTTGTGCGTACGCAGCGTTGAAACATGAGGCATCTGGTCATATTTTTACTACTTAAATATCGAAAAAACAAAACGCATTAGGAAGTTACATTTTGATTAAAGGATAACAAAGTCTATTTAAGACCATTAAAAATCCTTCAGTGTGATTTATTTCTGAGATTTATGCGTGTGCCACACACATGCATAAATCAGATGCACAGTGCATGTGAGGGAAAAAAGATGTAAAGTTATTTTTATAATAGTGTTACGTCCCTTCCCCTTTTTGGTCTAGGGTTGGGGAAGGAAAATAACAAAGAAAATTAAAATTTAGAATTTGAGAAAAAAAAAGACCAAATTAATGAATTGTGTATAAATTAAATAAACAAATTGAGGGAACACTTCAATCCTGCCTCAGAAATTTGAAACAACCACAAGAGTAAACTTATTTTATTATTTGGTTCTTAAATCAATAAACAATAAATGAAGCATAAATCTCAGGAGAAGGATTAACCAAAAAAACAAACAAAACAGGTCTAGCTCAGGAGGAGTACTAAATAACCTAATTTCAGGTAAAAGAAAAGAAATGAAACAACACAGGCTTTCCTCAACTCCCTTACTATCAATAAACACAGTCAAACAATTACAAAAATAAAAATGGCACCCTCTCTCTACAGCTTCAATTTTTAAATCAAAAAGTCAGACAAAGAAACAGTACAATTACCTTTTACGTACCACACACACACAAAAGAATATATGTATTTAAATAACAACTCAGAAAACAGACACACTGCCTGTAAAATTACACAACGCAAAAACAAGCAAGTTTCTCAACACAGAGAAACTAAAATTGAACTCACTAGCCCATTAACTCCTTTTTACAATCAACCAGATAAACACCTACAATCACGAGTCTGGAGCAGGGGAGAAGTGAACCTCTCCGTGGTTTGAGACGCACTGCTCTTTTGTAGCAGCGCATTACTGCAGCACGCTCCAATAATGAGCACCACCTGGGCCCAATCAGCTCTACCTAGTGAGCAGGCAGAGAGACACAGTAAAAGTAAAAGAGAAACACACAGCATAACCACTCCCAATGGGCAGTAAACACACAAATAAA